>NW_026263229.1:0-47385 GCF_947179515.1 Apodemus sylvaticus
AACTCCAGAAATCCCGCCAGCCTCTGCCCTCCCAAGTGCTGGGATTAAAGGCGTGGGCCACTACTGCCTGGCCCATAGATTTGTTTGTTTGTTTTAGGTTTTTTTTTTTTTTTTTTTTTGAGACAGTGGTTTTTTCTGTGTAGCTCTGGCTGTCCTGGAGGTATGGCCAGGATCCTTAGTTCCATCCATTTACCTGAATTATCATGATGTTCTTGTTTTTAATGCCTGAATAATACTGTGCTATGCAAATGAACTCCATTTTCCTTATCCATTCTTTGGTTGAGGGACATCTTAGTTGTTTCCAGTTTCTGTCTATTATGAATAAAGCTGCTATGAACATCGTTGAGCAGGTATCCTTGGGATGGTGGACCGTCTTTTGGATGTATGTGCGTGAGTGGTATCCACAATAGGTCTTGTGGAAGATCTATTCTCAATTTTCTGCCAAACTGCCAAACTGATTTCCAAACATGTTTGCACTCCCACCAGCAATGGAGGAGTGTTCCCTTCAATCTAAGCAGTATGAGCTGTAGTTTAAGGTTTTGATCTTAGCCATCTGACAGGTGCAAGATGGAACCTCATAGTCATTTTGATTTACATTACCCTGATGACCAAACTAAGGATGCTGAACATTTCTTTAAGTGCTTCTCACCCATTAGAGAGTCCTCTGTCGGGAATTCTCTGTTTAACTCTGTATCTCCTGGCTGGTCACCTCGAGGGTGTTGTAGCTCCTGGGCTCGGATAAAGAGCTACATGTTGGCTACTAACCCCTGGGCACACTGCTGCTACCGCGAAGATGGAGTCAAGAAACAGCTGGTTGGGAGATTTTTTTAAATATATATTTTTATTTTCTATATTCTTTGTTTACATTCTAAAAGCCTTCCCCTTTCCCAGCCCCCCCCCCCATATGTCCCATAAGTCCTTTTCTCTCCATCCATTCTCCTATCTTTCCCCCTCCCTTTTCTCTGTCCTGGTACTCCCCTACAATGCTGGATCAAGTCTTTCCAAGATTAGGGCCCTCTTCTTCCTTCTTCATGGGAATCATTTGATATGCTAATTGTATCTTCAGTATTCAGAGCTTCAGGGCTAATTAATATTGGTTGGGAGATTTTTAATGAGTGCTTCTATTTCCTTAGAGGATATAAGCCTATTTACATTGTTTACCTGATCTTGATTTAACTTTGGTAAGTGGTATCTATCAAAAAATTTCCCCTTTCATTTAGAATATCCAGTTTTGTGGAGTACAGGAATTTGAAATAAAATCTGATTCTTTGGATTTCCTCAGTGTATGTTGTTATGTTATGCCCCACCCCTTTTTCTGATTTTGTTAATTTCCATATTGTCTCTTTGCCTTTTAGATAGCTTGGCTAAGGGTTTGTCTATCTTGTTGATTTTCTTCAGGAACCAACTCTTGATTTTGTTGACTCCTTGTATTGTTCTCTGTGTTTTTAATGATTAATTTCAGCCATAAGTTGAGTATTTATTGCTGGCTTCTCCTCATGGGTATGTTTGCTTCCTTTTATTTTCCTAGAGTTTTCACATGTGCTGTTAACTCACTAGTATGAAATATCAGTAATTTATTGAAGGCACTTAATACTATGAATTTATCTCTAAATTTCTTTTCTTGTGTCCCATAAATTTGGATATGCTGTGCATTCATTCTCATTGAATTTCATTCATTTTGAAGGATTCTTTGATTTTTGTATTTCTTCCTTGAGTAGGAAGGTGTTTAGTTTCCGTGCATTTGTAGACTTTCTGTTGTTTCAGCTGTTGAAATTTAGCTTTAATCCATAATGGTCTGGTTAAGATACAAGGCACTACTTCAATTTTCTTTTATCTTTTGAGACTTGCTTTGTGTTTACATATATGTTCAGTTTTAGAGAAAGGTTCTGTGAGGTGAGGTGCTGAGAAGATATATTCCTTTGTTTTGGGGAGAAATGTTCTGTAGATATTTGTTGAGTACTTTTTTTTTTTGGATTTGTTTTTTTCTGAGACAGGGTTTCTCTGTGTAGCCCTGGCTGTCCTGGAACTCACTCTGTAGACCAGGCTGGACTTGAACTCAGAAATCCACCTGCCTCTGACTCCCAGAGTGCTGGGATTACAGGTGCACGCCCCCCCCACCCCCCCCACCCCGGCTTGCTAGGTACATTTGATTCATATCATCTGCTACTTTTATCATTTTTATGTTTACTTTCTGTCTGGATGGCCTGTCCATTGGTGAGAGTGGGGTGTTGAAGTCTCTCAATATTAAAACATGGAGTTCAATGTGTGATTTAAGTTTTAATAATTTCTCTTTAATGAAGATGGATGCCCTTGCATTTATGGCATCAGTGTTCAGCACTGAGATGTCATATTGGTGGATTTTTCCTTTGAGGAGTGTGAAGTGTCTTTCTCCATCTCTTTAGATTACTTTTGGTTGAAAGTCTCTTTTACTACATATTAGAATGGCTATTCCATCGTGCTTCTTGGGCCAGCTTGCGCCTAAAATCTTTTTCCTTTCCTTTATTCTGAGATAATGTGTATTTTGTTACTTAGGTATTTTTCTTATATGCAGCAGAATGGTTGAGTCTGTTTATTTTATTTTATTTTTTATTAGATATATTCTTTATTTACATTTCAAATGTTGTCCCCTTTCCTGGTCCCCCCCACCCCAAATCCCATAAGCCTTCTCCTCTCCCCCTGTTCCCCAATCATCCCTCTCCTGCTTCACTGTTCTGGTATTCCTTTACACCACGGCATTGAGCCTTTCCAGGACCAAGGGCCTCTCCTCATTTGGTGTCTAACAAGGCCATCCTCTGCTGCCTATGTGTCTGGGGCCATGGGTAACTCCATGTGTACTTTTTGGTTGATGGTTTTGTCCCTGGGAGCTCTGGGAGTACTGGAGGGCTCATATTGTTGTTCCTCCTGTAGCACTGCAAACCCCTTCAGCTCCTTGGGTCCTTTCTCTAGCTCCTCCATTGGGGACCCTGTGCTCAGTTCAATGGCTGGCTGAGAGTGTCCCCCTCTGTATTTTTCATGTACTAGGAGAGCCTCCCAGGTGACAGCTATATCTGGCTCTGGTCAGCAAGCTCTTGTGGGCATTGATAATAGTATCTGGGTTTTGTAACTGTGTATGAGATGGATCGCTAGGTGGGGCAGTCTCTGGATGTTCTTTCCCTCAGACTCTGCCATACCCTTTGTCTCTGTATCTCCTTCTGTGGGTATTTTGTTCCCCCTTCTATGAAGGATGAGAGTATCCATACTTTTGTTCTTCCTCCTTCTTGGGCATCATGTGATCTGTGGAATGTGTTTTGGGTGTTCCAAGTTTCTCAGCTAATATCTACTGATCAGTGAGTGCATGCCATGTGTGTTCTTTTGTGACTAGATTACCTCACTCAGTATATTTTTCAATTCCATCCATTTGTCTAAGAATTTCATGAATTCATTGGTTTCTTTTCTTTTCTTTTCTTTTCTTTTTTTTTTTTGGATTTGGTTTTGTTGAGACAGGGTTTCTCTGTATAGCCCTGGCTGTCCTGGAACTCACTCTGTAGACCAGGCTGGCCTCAAACGCAGAAATCCGCCTGCCTCCGCCTCCTAGGGTGCTGGGATTACAGGCATGCGCCACCACTACCTGACTGAATTCATTGTTTTTAATAGCTGCATAGTATTCCATTGCATAAATATACCACATTTTCTGTATCCATTCTTCCATTGAGGGACATCTTCTTTTGTATCCATTCTGTTAGCCTGTGCCTTTTTATTGGGGAATCAGGCCCATTGATGTTGAAAGATATTAATAACCAATGATTGTCAATTCCTGTTATTTTGATGATATTAATGTGTGTGTGTGTGTGTGTTTGCTTTTTCCCTTTGCTTGGTTTTCTTGGTGTTGACTTACATATTTCCTGTGTTTTCTTGTTTGTGTTACCTTCCTTGAGTTAACGTTTTTTATTTTTGTATCTTCCATAGGCCTGGGTTTGTGGACAGATATATTATAAATTTGTTTATTTTTTTTCTGGTATATACTGGTTTTTCACTGTATATTGGTTAAAAGTTTTGTTGGGTTTAGAAGTCTGGGCTTACTTCTGTGGCTGTTAGTGTCTGCAAGATATCTGCTCAGGCCCTTCTGGCTTTTAGAGTCTCTGTTTAAAAGTTGTGTGTAATGCTCCATTATGTTCATAGCAACCCTATTTGTAGTAGCCAGAAGCTGGAAAAAACCCAGGTGTCCCTCAACGGAGGAATGGATACAAAAAATGTGGTATATTTACCCAATGGAGTACTATTCAGCCATTAGAAACAATGACTTCATGAAATTCTTAGATGGATGGATGGAGCTGGAGAATATCATACTAAGTGAGGTAACCCAGTCTCAAAAGATCAATCATGGTATGCACTCACTGATAAGTGGATATTAGCCTAGAAACTTTGAATACCCAAGTCATAATCCACATATTAAATGATGTCCAAGAGGAACAGAGGAGTGGCCCCTGGTTCTGGAAAGACTCAGTGCAGCAGTATAGGGGAATACCAGAACAGGGAAGTGGGAAGGGGTCGATGGGGGAATAGGAGGAGGGAAGGGGGCTTATGGGACTTTCGGGGAGTGGGGAGCCAGAAAAGGGGAAATCATTTGAAATGTAAATAAAAATATATCAAATAAATTTAAAAAAGGGAAAATATAAGAGTAAAAAAAATAAAAGTTGCATGTAATTCTGGTACATCTGCCTTCATATGTTACTTGGTTTTTCTCTTTTGCAGCTTTCAGTACTCTTTCCTTCTTGGATACATTTAGTGTTTTAATTATTATGTGGCAGGAAGATTTTTTTCTCGGGTCCCATCTATTTGGTGTTTTGTAAGATTCTTGTATGTTTATTGGTATCTCTTTTTTTGTGTTGGGGAAATTATCTTTTATGATTTTGTTGAAATTATTATCTGGACCATTGAACTGGAACTGTTCTCCTTTATGTATTTGTGTGATTTTTAGATTTGGTCTTTTCATTATGTCTCAGCTTTCCTCCTTAATATTTTGTGTCAGAAACATTTTAGATTTAACATTTTCTTTGACTTATGTATCAATTTCTTCAGTTTTATGTTCTATGTGTGAGACTCTGTCTTCCATCTCTTGTGTTCTGTGTAATGCTTGTATCTTTGGTTTCTGTTCTCTTCCCTAGGTGTTCCATCTCCAGTACTCCCTGAGTTTGCGTTCTCTTTTTGCTGCTGTTGTTTCTTGGTATTTTTTTCCTTTCCAAGCCAGGACTTGTATATCCTAGGCAGGTTTGGAACTGCTACATAGTCAAGGCTGACCCGAACTCTTCCTCCTTATTTTTCCATCTCTAAGGCAAAACAAGCTTCTGAAACAACCTGGCATGGCCCTAACTTCTATAATGTTTCAAAGATCTGGTAATGAATTTTAATGGCCACCAAACTGGGCAATATGTGGAGCCCTAATTTCTCTGGGATTCAGCCCAGAAGGGTAGGATCAATGTTCTCTTATATTCCATTTCCCACACAATCCTGTTACTCAATAAATGTTCTGCAAAAATGATTAAACCTTGCATGATTCTGATTAACCACACCTTTAATGGTAGGACTCTAGGGAGGTGAGGCAAAACAATCTCTTTGGGGGCCTGGCTGCTCAACAGAGTACATTTTAGAGCAGATTGATCTAGGTGGAAAGTCCCTTCACCCAAATGAAGCAAAAGAAAACAAAACAATTGTGACTTAATCAATAATACTAGGATTCTCTGGGATGGAGCAAAAATCTGAGTGGCATCTAAGTGTGTACATCTAATGGATTTGAGGGTCTGCAGTGTGGGAGGAATCAAAGAGTACGGGGATCTTTGAGTTTCCTGACTGGAGAAGATTTGTAAGCCCTGGTGTAGAAGAATTTTGATCCAGCCACATGGCTGTTCTGATCATATCCAAAAGCATTCTAGGTCTGGCTGGAACACAGATACGCCAAACATGTTAATCACTCTGGATGAAATTCTATAGTATGATTCAGTATTTTGCTTCTTTCCTTGGAGTGTTCTGGAGCTGCTGCATACCAGGCAGGGAAGGAAGGAATGCAGCTGTTTCATGGTGTGCTTCTTTCCTTGGGATATCTGGGAGCGGATGCTCACCAGGTGGGAAAGAATGAATCAAAGTTGAGAATGTGTAGGCCAGCAGGATTATGTGACATTCCTCAGGTTGAAGATTAGGGGTTGGGCTCCCCAGATCATGTGGAGAAGATGAAACCTTGATATGAAAAGGGAGTCCTCCATTTTGGCTGAGTTTTGGAAAGCTGTCTGGACATGGTAGACTACAACCTTATTAAGGTACTGAGGTACAACATACAACAGTTTAGTACACACCTTTAATTGCAAACAATGATATTTAATGAGGGGCAGACAAAGAGATAATTAGAGAAAAAAATTGACAAAATGTGTCAGAGATAATACACAGCAAACTCTCAGGAGACCAGCTACTAGAGAGTATTACAGAGAAAGGCAGTTGAATGAGGTAAGAATTGAGTTTGGTTGAGAGTCAGTGCAGTGAGTGCAGTGCAGGTCAGTGGAGTTGAGTTTGTCTGTGAGTTAGTTCAGCCCAGGTCAGCACAGGCAGTTGAAGCCAGAGAATAAGAAAGAGATTAGAACAAATTGATAGAGTTAGTTTGAGGCCAACAGAGCAGTTCAATGAGAAGCTGACAGAAGACAGATTTAGTAAGTCAGATTGGAAGGAGGTTTGAGTCATCATTGAATTGAACCAGCCATGCAGAATTCAGAAAGGGCTGTAAAGCGTGAAACATCAGCAGTAAGACTCCAAGATGACAATTCCATCAAAGGAAATAAAAGATACATTTATACCCTGATCCTTGGAGTAGTGGTCAAATACAGAGAGGTATCTAGGCAAGATACAGTCACTTACTTGGTGCCTGGTGAGTTGGTGTTGTGAATAAAGTTTGTATATGATGTGTAGGCTTGTGGGGTTTTACCTTCATGAAAGAGAGAGAACCTAGTGCAGGAGATCCTTTGGTAGCCTTCTAGGATGGTGTGTGTGTTTGGAGGTTGGTGTTCTTCAACTCCCCTTTATGGCTGGAGGGTCTTTAGAAAATTCAGGAGATTTTTTGCTACTTTTTATCATAGATGTGAACACTGAGATCTATAGGAGTGCAGGGCTCATGAAAGACAGGGTGCTGGTCAGACCCCAAGGTGCTGGTCCAGTTAGTATGCTTTTGTGAACTGTTCAGCAACCAAGGCACAAGCCTGAGCCTCTAGAAGTCTAGAGGAATTGCTGGGGAAGCCTGAGTATAGATGTTAGGGATTGTGGGAATCCTCTGATTTATTTTTCTTTTAGTCCCAGGTTCTCCTGTGCAGCAAGGAGTCCAAATTTCTCTGCAATTCTAAGATCTCCAACTTCCCAAGGATTCCCATTGCCACCTGCACTACAAAACAAGCAAAGAATGCTCTGTTACTCCAAGTAACAAATCCTATAGTTCTCCAGTGAACCTAGAGTATGAAGCTTTTCAGGGTGCCTCATGTCTATCAAGTCAACAACTTCTGTCATTCCAAGTGCCTCTGGTGTCACAAGTTTCTCCTAACAATTCAAGGAAGCAGAGGATAGATCCCACTGTATTCATCAAGGAATAAAGCTTGTCTTGGAAGAATATTTTTATAAGTTTAAGTACCCAACCAAGGAACAACACATGGTACTGGCTCAAAGGCATGGATTGATGAACCACAAGACCAAGTTCTGGCCCCTTGTCTCTGTCTCTCTCCTCTAGTCAGCTAGACATTCCCTCATGACCCAAGTGCACACTTCCCTGACTGCCTCATCTCCTTAGCCCAGGTCCAGGTTGTAGAAGGGCTGTGAAGGTGGATTCAGGGCTGGATTTGCATCTCCTGTAACCTCTCATTGCAGAATTCTGGTACACTAGGGAAGATATACTGATTCTACACAGTGTCAGGGGTCATAGGCATCAGAGCACTCTTCAAAATTTTTCTCTTAAAAAACATATCCTAATCAGATCAGTGGGTAGGGGAAAAGGCCTGAAACCCTGCAGGCCAGCAGAAAGAAAGGAAACAGGCAACCTTGAGAGGTATGAGGTTGGGGGGACCTCCAGAATGTACTAGAGACCTTGAAGATGAGAGACTCTTAGGACTCAAAGGGAGGTACCTTAGGTGAAATGCCCTACAGATGTGGGCAACCCTGGGGTTGCTTGTATTTTGATGGTAATTCTACTTTCCTGGGAGGGGCTGTGAACAAGGAATAAGTCACTGTGAATAAGTCAGGTGACTTCTGTGAACCATTCCCTAATGATTAAAGGAGTCAATTACTGGGTGAGCAGGTGGGACTTCTGGGTTGGATGGAGAAAAAGAGGAAGCAGGAGAGAGTTAGGGCCTTTGGTCAGGGATAGTGTGAGGACAAGATGTAGCTACTAGTGTCTCCTGGTTTCAGTGGTGGGTCTTTCAGGATTCACAACTGGAAGATTTAGATTTAGCAAGGCTTATAAGATTAGGATTTTAGCTGTTGCACACAGCAATTGAGTTACTATTGTTTTTGACCTAAATTTGTGTTGCACTTTCCTTCGTGCTGCAGCTCGTCTGGGTTTAAGTGAGACAGATATGGTGGCAATGCATGGGTTTGCCTGAAGTGCACCACAAAAGCCTTGGGGGATTTGAAGCATGGGCTGGCTTGTAACAACCTTCCAGTGGGAATTTAGTGAGCTGGGTGGACAGTATTTGGAATTCCTAGTCACAGAGTCTCCACGAGATAAGAACTGGTCAGTGAGACTGCCAGGGATGAGAGTAGTTGGGTCAAGCCTGGGAACTTGCTGCTCTTTTCTTTTTTTTCTTTTTGTTTTTTTAGAGACAGAGTTTCTCCGTGTAGCCCTGGCTTTCCTGGAACTCACTCTGTAGACCAGGCTGGCCTAGAACTCAGAAATACTCCTGCTTGTGCCTCCCAAGTGCTGGGATTAAAGGCGTGCTTCACCACTACCTGGTTTGCTTTTCTTTTCAATATTTCCCACAACACCCTAGAGTGGGGAGAGGGAACTTATAGAGTTCCACCTCCAGCAGAAAGACAGGGCATCAAGTGAGGGATAGGGTTGCCATCCCACAGTCAAAACTCTGACCCATAATTGTTCCTGTCTGAAAGAACTTCAGGGATGGAAATGGAGAGGAGCCTGAAGAAAAGAAGGTTCAGTGATAGGCCCAAAGTGGGATCCATCACAAAGGGAGGACCCAAGACCTAACACTATTACTGAGCCTATAGAGCACTCACAAAAAGAGACCTATCCCAATTGCCTTCCAAAAGACCCAACAAGAAGCTGAAAGAGTCAGATGCAGATATTTGCTCCCAACCAAATGCACAGAAGCTGCTGACCCCTGTGGTTGAACTAGGGAAAAGCTGGAAGCTGAAGAAGAGGGTGACCCTGTAGGAGGAACAGCAGTCTCAACTGGGACCCCGAGGTCTCTGACACTGACATCCCAGAGACACTGGACCATCAACCAGGCAGCAAACACCAGCTGATATGAGTGCCACAGCATTTATACAACAGAGGACTGCTGGGTCTGGTTTCAGTCAGAGAAGATGCCCCTAACCTTCAAGAGACTGGAGGCTCCAGGGAGTTTAGAGGTCTGGTGGGGTGGGTGGGGACATCCTCATGGAGACAGGGGGTGGGAAGGAGGTATGTGATAGGGAACAGTCAGAGGGTGGTATGGGTGGTGAATAACATCTGGAGTATAAATAATATTAAAAAAGAATAAATAGCAGCAGATGGAGATACCATACCACATAAGGTGCTCACAATATCAATAGCTGGGGAAATTAAAAAAAAAGACACATATTTAACCTGTGGGTTTCATGTGCAGTTCATTCTGCCTCCATTGTTGTAGAGTTCTGTGATGTGTTCTAGGCAGAGACAAGTCCCAGGCTTTTCATCCAGCATAGTCAGATTTGGTACCCAATTAGTAAAGCAGGCCTCTCCTAATGTCTGCTTTTTTTTCTAGATCTGGTTCCAGAACAGATGTGCTAGGATAAAGACTCAAAAACTACCTGGGAAGACTGTATGTGGCATTCAAGATAGGCCTACAGACTCCCAAAGCTGGAAACTTCCTGTTTTCTCTACCAGGGTTGTTTCCTCCTTTTCCTCTTCCTCCTCCTCCTCTTGTTCTTCTTGTTCTTTTTATTCTTTTTTCTTTTCTATATTCTTTGTTTACATTCCAAATGATTTCCCCTTTCCCAGTTCCCCCTCCCCATATGTCCCATAAGCCTTCTCTCCACCCATTCTCCAATCACCTCCCTCCCTTTTCTCTGTCCTTATATTCCCCTACAATGCTACATCAAGCCTTTCCAGGATCATGAAAAAGTCCTCTCCTTACTTCTTCATGGGAGTCATTTGTTATGCTAATTGTGCCTTGGGTATTTAGAGTTTCTGGGCTAATGAATATCCACTTATCAGAGATTGCATTCCATGTGTATTCTTTTGTGATTGAGAACCTCACTTAGGATGATATTTTCCAGTTCCAATCATTTGCCTAAAAATTTCATGAATTCATTGTTCCTAATTGCTGAGTAGTATTCCATTGTGTAAATATACCAAATTTTCTGTATCCATTCCTCCACTGAGGAACACCTGGGTTCTTTCCAGCTTCTGGCTATTATAAATAAGGCTGCTATGAACATAATGAAGCAAGTGTCCTTACTGCATGCTGGGGAATCTTCTGGGTATATGCCCAGGAGAGGTATAGCAGGGTCCTCTGGAAGTGTCATGTCCAGTTTTCTGAGGAACCACCAGATTGATTTCCAGAGTGGTTGTACCATCTTACAATCCCACCAGCAGTGGAGGAGTGTTCCTCTTTCTCGACATCCTCGCCAACATCTGCTGTCTCCTGAGTTTTTAACCTAAGCTATTCTGACTGGTATGAGGTGAAATCTCAGGGTTGTTTTGATTTGCATTTCCCTAATGACTAATGATGTTGAGCATTTCTTAAGGTGCTTCTTGGCCATCCTAATTTCTTCAGGTGAAAATTCTTTGTTTAGAGCTGTACCCCATTTTTAATAGGGTTATTTGGTTCCCTGGGGTCTAACTTCTTGAGTTCTTTGTAAATATTGGATATTAGCCCTCTGTCAGATGTAGAGTTGGTGAAGATCTTTTGCCAATTTGTTGGTTGCCGATTTGTTCCACTTATTAGTGAGTGCATACCATGACTGATCTTTTGAGACTGGGTTACCTCACTTAGTATGATGTTTTCCAGCTCCATCCATTTGCCTAAGAATTTCATGAATTCATTGTTTCTAATGGCTGAATAGTACTCCATTGTGTATATATACCACATTTTTTGCATCCATTCTTCTGTTGATGGATACCTGGGTTCTTTCCAACTTCTGCCTATTGTAAATAGGGCCGCTATGAACATAGTGGAGAATACATCCTTATTACATGCTGGGGAATCCTCTGGGTATATGCCCAGGAGTGGTATAGCAGGATCTTTCAGAAGTGATGTGCCCAGTTTTCTGAGGAACCGCCAGACTGATTTCCAGAGTGGTTGTACCAATTTGCAACCCCACCAGCAGTGGAGGAGTGTTCCTCTTTCTCCACATCCTCACCAGCACCTGCTGTCTCCTGAGTTTTTAATCTTAGCCATTCTGACTGGTGTAAGGTGAAATCTCAGGGTTGTTTTGATTTGCATTTCCATAATGACTAATGAAGTTGAACATTTATTAAGATGTTTCTCTGCCATCCCAAGTTCTTCAGGTGAGAATTCTTTGTGTAACTCTGTATCCCATTTTTTAATAGGGTTATTTGGTTTTCTGGGGTCTAACTTCTTGAGTTCTTTGTATATATTGGACATTAGTCCTCTATCTGTTGTAGGGTTGGTGAAGATCTTTTCCCAATTTGTTGGTTGCCGATTTGTCCTTTTGATGGTGTCCTTTGCTTTACAGAAACTTTGTAATTTTATGAGGTCCCATTTGTCAATTCTTGATCTTAGAGCATACGCTATTGGTGTTCTGTTCAGGAACTTTCCCTCTGTACCTATGTCCTCAAGGGTCTTCCCCATTTTCTTTTCTATTAGCTTCAGAGTGTCTGGCTTTATGTGGAGGTCCTTGATCCATTTGGAGTTGAGCTTAGTACAAGGAGACAAGAATGGATCAATTTGCGTTCTTCTGCGTGCTGACCTCCAGTTGTATCAGCACCATTTGTTGAAAAGGCTATCTTTTTTTCCATTGGATGTTTTCAGCCTCTTTGTCGAGGATCAAGTGGCCATAGGTGTGTGGGTTCATTTCTGGATCTTCAATCCTGTTCCATTGATCTGCCTGCCTGTCACTGTACCAATACCATGCAGTTTTTTTTTAACACTATTGCTTGGTAGTATTGCTTGAGGTCAGGGAGATTGATTCCCCCAGAATTTCTTTTGTTGTTGAGAATAGTTTTAGCTATTCTGGGTTTTTTGTTATTCCAGATGAATTTGAGAATTGCTCTTTGTAACTCTATGAAGAATTGAGTTGGGATTTTGATGGGTATTGTGTTGAATTTGTATATTGCTTTTGGAAAAATGGCCATTTTAATGTTAAGAGATATTAAGGAATAGTGATTAATACTTCCTGTCATTTTTGATGTTATTTTTTTATATTTGATTGGTTATCTTCTTTTGGGTTTGATGAAAGATAGTTACTATTTTATTTTTTCCAGGGTATAGTTTCCCTTCTTGTATTGGTGTTTTCCTCCTATTATCCTTGTAGGGCTGGGTTTGTGGAAATATATTGGGTAAACTTGGTTTTGTCATGGAATATCTTGGTTTCTCTCCATCTATGGTGATTGAGAGTTTTGCTAGGTATAGTAGTTTTGCCTGGCATTCGTGTTCTCTTAGAGTCTGCATGAGATCTGCCCAGGATCTTCTAACTTTCATAATCTCTGGTGAGAAGTCTGGTGTGATTCTGATAGGTCTTCCTTTATATGTTACTTGGCCTTTTTCTCTTGCTGCCTTTAATATTCTTTCTTTGTTTAGTACATTTGGGGTTTTGATTGCTATGTGACGGGAGGTATTTCTGTTCTGCTCCAGTCTGTTTGGAGTTCTGTAGGCTTCTTTTATATTCATGGGCATCTCTCTCTTTAGGTTAGGGAAGTTTTCTTCCATAATTTTGTTGAAAATATTTGCTGGCCCCTTAAGTTGTAAATCTTCACTCACATCTATGCCTATAATCCTTAGGTTTGGCCTTCTCATTGTGTTCTGGATTTCCTGGCTGTTTTGGGTTAGAAGCTTTTTGCATTTTGCATTTTCTTTGACAGTTGAGTCCATGGTTTCTATGATATCTTTGGCATCTGAGATTCTTTCTTCTATCTCTTGTATTCTGTTGTTGATATTTGCATCTATGGCACCTGATTTCTTCTCCAGGTTTTCTATCTCCAAAGTTGTCTCCCTTTGTGATTTCTTAGTTGTTTCTACTCCTGTTTTTAGATCCTGGATGGTTTTGCTCAGCTCCTTCACTTGCTTGTTTGTGTTTTCCTGTAATTCTTTAAGAGATCTTTCTGTTTCCTCTTTCATGACCTCAGCCTGTTGACCAAAGTTCTCCTGTATTTCTTTTTTCTTTCTTTCTTTCTTTCTTTTTTTTTGGATTTGTTTTTTTTTTTTGTTTTTTTTTGTTTTTTTGTTTTTTTGTTTTTTTTTTTTTGGATACAGGGTTTCTCTGTATAGCCCTGGCTGTCCTGGAACTCACTCCTGTAGACCAGGCTGGCCTCGAACTCAGAAATTCGCCTGCCTCTGCCTCCCAGAGTGCTGGGATTATAGGTGTGCACTACTACCACCAGGCTACTCCTGTATTTCTTTAAGCAATTTTTGTGTTTCCTCCTTATTAGCTTCTATCTTTTGACCCATATTCTCCTGAATTTCTTTCAATAATTTTTGTGTTTCCATTGTAAGGGCTTCTAACTTTTGATCCATTTTCCCCTGAATTTCTTTAAGAGATTTATTTATGTCTTTCATGTGTTCCTGTAACAGCATCATGACCAGTGATTTTTAAATCCAAATCTTGTTTTTCTGGTGTGTTGGGGTATCCAGGACATGCTCTTAATGGAGAATTGGGTTCAGATGCTGCCATATTGCCTTGATTTTTGTTACTAATGTTCCTATGTTTCCTTTTTCCATCTAGTTCTCACTGGTGTTAGTTGGTCTTATTGTCAATGCCGACCTCACTAGTGCAATCTGCCTCCTCCCAGCTGGCCTCCGGGTGCAGAGCTTGCCTCCTGCACTGCCTGGAGACGGGGAGCTGTGGCCCAGGCTGTTCCCAATCCAGATTCAGAGACTGGAAGGCTCCCGCCAGAGGCCTCCAGACTCTTGTTCTTTTTCTTGTTCTTCTTGTTCTTGTTCTTCTTGTTCTTGTTCTTCTTGCTTTTGTTCTCCTCCTCCTCCTCCTCTACTTCTTCAAAATAAGCAATGTGTGTGTGCATGTCTTTTTTTTCTGGTTCCTGCTCACTCCAGCCCCACTATCTCTGGCCATATATGTTTCATATATGTGGGTACACTGTCACTGTCTTCAGACACAACAGAAGACGGCATTGGATACCCATTAGAGATGGTTGTGAGCCACCATATGGTTTCTGGGAATTGAACTCAGGACTTCTGGAAGAGCAGTCAGTGCGCTTCACTTCTGAGCCATCTCTCCAGCCCATGTGTCTTTCTTAAAATCGTATTTATTTATTTTATATATATGACGAGTACACTATAGCTTTCTCCTTCAGGCACACCAGAAGAGGGCATCAGATCCCGTTACAGATGGCTGTGAGCCGTCATGTGGTTGCTGGGAATTGAACCCAGGACCTCTGGAAGAGCAGTCTCCAGCCCCAGCATTGCTTCTTTCTCCCAGGAACCTTTAAATGTCTGTTGTCCTCAATGCAGTCCACCAAGTCTTTTCCAGATCAGATACTCAATTTTTCCACCACTGAAGAGATCTGCCTCAGCAAGAGTCAAGTTAGTGGACCTCCATGGAGGCAGAAGGATTAAGAGCTGCTTAGGAGCAAGGGTATGACCTCCACAAAGTTTGTGTTTCTCTTGCTGTGTCAGGCAGTGCAATTTCTGTGAGAGACTATTGGAGCCAGCTCTCCTCCTCTCCTTAGACATTCAACTCTTGTCCCAAACTCAGAATCCACCTTCCCCATGTGTCAGCCGCCATCAGTTGTGAGCCCTCTTCCTGAACTCAGGCCCTCAAGTAATTCCCCAGACCAGGAATCCATCTTCTCTAACACTGATTTGACCTGTGGTGAGATCTACCTCAACAATACAACATCCTAGTAGCAGAGGGGGGTTATAGACGAAATGTGGAATGAAGGTCAGAACTTTGTGCTAGATCTGCCAGCCCCAAAGGCACTGTCTTTCCCCTGGCTTCTGACTATGGGGAGTCCTTGTCCCTGAGATACTCTGTTTCAATTGTCCTCCTCCAGTTAGGCCTTCATTTACTTCCCCAGACTCAGAATCCATATTTTCCACGTGTGAGAGACCATCATGTGTCAGCCCTCCTTCTCCACTCAGCTCATTTATGTTCTAGAATCCATATTCTCCATTTCTCAGACCAATGAGAGTCTCTTATGTGAGGCCCTGAGGACCAAGCCCCAGTAGCAGCAGACATACTCACAAGCCACTCTGCAGATCATGCAATATCTGTACACCCAGCTCCAGCCCAGGATCCTGCCTAAACCAAGATGCAAAGGCCATCGCAGCTTCAGCAGCAGGTCCAATGGTAGCTGTGATGTTAGATGGAAGTCCAAGGGACACTCCATTCAAGGACGTTTGTTTTTAAAAATTTCCAAGTTCATTTTGTATTAGATATTTTCAATATATGTAGTGTGAAATTATTAAAACTTAATCCACACTACTGCCAGCTTAGCATTGGCAGTAGGTCTCAGCCTGTTCTGTTCCCAGCCCAGTACATAGCCTGAGACCACATGTTTCCCCTAGCCAGTGCCTCTCCCACCAATGCTGGCTCTGCCACTCCAGGGCTCTGAGATAGCTCTCTTGGTCTCCTTGGGCAGCTGTTTGTGTGCTTTCACCAGCCTATGCTCCGCTAAGGTTACCTTTCCCCTAGAGTTCAGTTCGTGCCCAATCTTCCCATCCTGGTCCGATTCTGCCTCAGCTATGTTCTTTCCCTGTGGCCCACCTGAGCCACCGAAAATGGGTAACACCAGACAACCTTAGTTTAATATCAAAAACAGGCTGGAATGCATCATCCTAAACTCATCAACTATTCTTCATGGGGGCAGATTCTGGTGGATCCTGCCACAAGATCTAACTGTCCCCAGTCTACATTTGTCTGCTTTTGCTCCCACCTCACTGTCCAGAAAGAAAAGCCCACCTCCTATGCTTCCCCTTTCTCTCTCGGACCTGGCAGTCCCGCCTCATCCTTGCCCAGTGATTGGCTTCTTGTTGTCTTTATTATTCCATCAAGTAATTAGTGAAAAAAATCTGCTACAAATAAAGATGTATACACACACACACATATGAAATATATGGCTATTTTTCAAGCACAACAATTTATTGAATCTCTTCGAATTTTATACCATATACTATCTGTCACATTCATTTTCCCATTGTTCCACTTTTTTTTTGTTTTTTGTTTTTTTGTTTTTTTGTTTTTTTTGTTTTTTTTGAGACAGGGTTTCTCTTTGTAGCCCAGGCTGTCCTGGAACTCACTTTGTAGACCAGGCTGGCCTTGAACTCAGAAATCCTCCTGCTTCTGCCTCCCAAGTGTTGGGATTAAAGGCGTGCGCCAGCATCGCCTATCTTTCCCATCTTTCCAAGTTCCCTTCAGCCTTGTGACCTTCCCTAACAAAAATAGTAAAAAAAAAAAAAAAAATGAAATAAAAATAAAATTAGGATGAGAGCATGGCTATACTCTTCGTGGACTGCTTCTTAAACATAACTGAGTCCTTCTCTTCTTTCACCCTTGCCAGAAGCCATTAGTTGTGAAGGGCTGCACTTCATCATCCCATTACATCTTAATAGTTTTCTTTAATGACTTCCTGTCTAGGTTTTCAGTTTGTTAGTTTGGGTTTGGGTTGTGTTGGGACACGGAAAGCTTCTGGGTCACCATATGATTCCATATGGTTTGGGCAGCAGGCTGAGTGAAGCTTCTTGGTGGGATGGTTTCCCAAATGTGAAAGGATAAAAATCAGGGAGGCTGGAAAAGTTCCTGATGGAGAAGAAATTTTAGGTCAACTTTTTGGAGTAGACTTTTAGCTCCAAGGACAATATGGGAAAGATGGGAGAGGTTGCTGATGAATAGGCTGAATTTGGCATGAAGTTTCTTTGTAGATTGGGTGAATAGGATGGGAGCTTCTATTCACAGAAATAACGGATGGCTTATATGTATGAGGCAGGAACTATGAGAATTCCCTGGTTTATTTATCTTTAAAGATATGCATGCAGGACAAGTAGGTGGTATGCTGGCTGTATGGTGTTATAGCCAGGAAGGTGTAAGAAAAAGCAGGCCCTCCTCCTGATTGTTTCCTTGAAGGAGATAATAGTACTTAGGGCTGAAATCAAGCAATTAGAAATAAAGAGGAAGGGCTGGAGAGATGGCTCAGGGTTTAAGAGCTCTTCCACAGGTTCTGAGTTCAATTCCAAGGAACCACATGGTGGTTCACAACCATCTGTAAAGGGATCTGATGCCCTCTTCTGGTGTGTCTGAAGACAGCTAAAATGTACTCACATACATAAAATAAATAAATCTTTTTTAAAACAGAAAAGGAATAAAGAGGAAAAATATAAAGAATCAACAAAACCAAGAGCTCAACCAGGTTGGCAAACCCTTAGCCAAACTAACTAAAAGGCACAGAGACACAGTATTTTTTTCAGTCTACTTTGCATTTTTTCTTTTCTTTTCTCTTCTTTTCTTTTCTTTCTTTTTTTTTCAGAAAATATTGAGGTTGATCTCACACAATCATAGATAAATTCTCACCTAGATAAAGCCTTACAAGATCCTATTTGGTTAAATTTGTGTTCAATTTGTGGTAAATTTTAATCCTCAGTAGATGTGAAGAAAGCTTCACAGGACCCTTGGGGCCCTCAGGAACTGAACCACCATCCAAAGAGCATGCATAAATTGGACCTAGGCCTCCCTGCATGTATGCAGCAGATGTGCAGGCTGGTCTTCATGTGGGTCTGGAGCAACTGGAGCAGGAGCTATCTCAAAAACTGTTGCCTGAATATGGGATAACTTCTTCTAGCTGGGCTGCCTTGTCTTGTGTCAGTGGAAGAGCAACTACTTAGTCTTACAGAGACCTGAAGTGCCAGGTTGGGGGGATACCTACTGGGACCTCTCACCCACTCAGAAGAGAAGGGGTTGGGGGATGGGAGGTGGGGGATGGGAGGTGGGAGTGAGGATGGGGAACAGATTGTGCATGTGTTTGTGTGTGTGTGTGTGTGGGGGGTCGGGGGAAGTGACGGGAAGGGGGCTAGTGATAAGTAAAAAAACAAAATTAAATTAAAAATCCCCAAAACTAAAGCTCTAAAAGTTCAAGCTGAGACCAGTGTGGCACCAAAGGGTGGGTGAGGACGGTTGATTGGAATGTCTGCAGTGTGGGAGGAACCAAAGTGTGGGAGGGGCATTGGGATTCAAATTTGGAGAGAAGCTTAACTGCAGGTCCTTTGAGTAGAATTCAAACAGAGGCCTGAGCAAACAATAGCGACCCTGTGGATTTCAGGTGAGGTCCTGGGCTGCATGAAATGTTTACAGTTGCTGTGTGAGGTGGGAATCATGGTGGGGAAGACTGGGGCCTAGTGAAGGAGGAGCATTGAGTACCTTCTGTAGTTTGTGTGGGTGTTTGATTGGTGAAGTCTAACATATGCCCTGTAGATAGGCAGAAGGCATTGCATACATTTAGGAGCTGTTTAAGTTTATTCCAGCCAGGCAGTGGTGGATATCTGAGTTCGAGGCCATCCTGGTCTACAGAGTGAGTTCCAGGTCATCCAGGGTTACACAGAGAAACCCTGTCTTAAAAAACCAAAAAAAAAAAAAAAAAAAAAATCAAAGTTTATCCCATATGCGTGAACGCTGAGGATCAATCAAGTGCAGAGATTGGGCAGTCTGTGAGTGAGCATTTAGGAGGCCCCTGGGTGCTCTGTTCTCCATTCTAGGTGCTGGCCTGACTCTGTGTTGTATAGAAAGTCTGAATCAATAGATGAGATGCTTTACTGTAAGAAGTGGGGACTTTGGAGTTTCTCTGACTTATTTCTCTTTAAACATGTGCATGTAAGGTAGGAAATAGGCACAATGTGTTCTCCAGTGACCTTGGGATCAGAGTGAGGTTTGGGATGGCCTAGATAATAGGACATGTGTGTTTGTGTGTGTGATATTCTGGCTCCAAAGTGTCACAGCCAGGAAGCTAGAAGGTTGAGCAGGCCCTTCTCTATCTAAAAGGTGTAACGATATTGGCTGTGTGGACCAAACCTTTAATTCCAGGACTCAGGAACCATTGGCAAGTGGCTCTCTGTGATTATGAGGTCTGGCTTGTCTGTATAGTGAGATGGAGGACGTCGGGGACATGTATAAGGACCCTGGCAGGTCCCCCAGGAAGCACCATGAAAAGAGGCCCATTTCTTTCCTTTTTTTTCTTTTATTGGATATTTTATTAATTTACATTTCAAATGTTATCCCCTTTTCAGGTCTTCCCTCTGGAAACCCTTATCCCATCTCTACCCCCCCTGCCTCTATGAGGGTGCTCCTCTACCCACTCCTGCCTTCCTGCTCTGGCATTCCCCAACAGTGGGGCATCGAACCCCCTCAGGTCCAAGGGGCACTCCTTCCACTTATGTCCAAGAAGGCCATCCTCTGCCACATATGCAGCTGGAGCCATGGCTCCCTCCATGTGTACTTTGGTTGGTGGTCCAGTCCCTCGGAGCTCCAGGGTGTCTAGCCAGTTGACACTGTTGCTCCCCCCATGGGGCTGCAAACTCCCTCAAGAAGGAGGCCCATTTCTTAAATTAGTCACAGAATGTTCGAGGTCAAGTTTCTTCTAGAAGGTGATGTAAGAGGTCAGGAGGCGTGAGAGGATGGGTGTGGTGTGGTGAAGGTATACACGCCTTTAATCCAAGTACTAGGTAGGGTAGCAGAAGCATGTGGATCTGAGTTCTAGGTCAGCCTTGTCTACAAGTTGTCTCCCAGGACAGCCAGGGAGTTCATACAGAGCAACCCCGTCCCCAAAATATTGAAAGACACAAAGGGTGTCTTGAACCTGTCCACATTTCCATAAGGTATGTCTGCAGACTGAATGAGGCCACAGGGTGGGAATGTCTGCTGGGTGTGAGGGGATGGGAGAATAGCCTATGGGAAGGCACGGGTGGAGATTCACTTAAGGCCAAGTCCTTGGATTAGAGTTTCAACACCACAGTGGGTCTGTGCTAGATGTAAGAGCGTTATGATTTTGACTAATTTGACCATGAGTGCTCTAGTGTAGATCAGGGTGGGATGAGGTCACTTGATGTTTTCTGTTCTATGGCTCTTCACTCCTTGTTTGGAGTTGGAGAGTCCAGCAGAAAGGAGGAGGATCTGTGAATTTTTTTATTTCAAGACAGGGTTTCTCTGTGTGTGGCCCTAGCTGTCCTGGACCTCACTAAGTAGACCAGGCTAGCCTTGAACTCAGAAATCCTCCTGCCTCTGTCTCCCAAGTGCTGGGATTAAAGGCGTGCACCACCACTGCCCTGCTGTGACTTTTTAAAAAATTATTTTATTTGCAACCCCGCCCCCCCCCATGCACAATCTGTTCCCCATCCCCACCTCCCATCACCCCAACCCCTTTCCTCTGAGTGGGTGAGAGGTCCCAGTAGGCATCCTTCCCAACTTGGCACTACAAGTCTCTGTGAGGCTAAGCATTTCCTTGTCCACTGATACAAGACAAGGCAGCCCAGCTAGAAGAAGTTATCCCATATTCAGGCAACAGTTTTTGAGATAGCTCCTGCTCCAGTTGCTCCAGACCCACATGAAGACCAGCCTGCACATCTGCCTGCACATCTGCTACATACATGCAGGGAGGCCTAGGTCCAATTTATGTATGCTCTTTGGATGGTGGTTCAGTTCCTGAGGGCCCCAAGGGTCCTGTGAAGCTTTCTTCACATCTACTGAGGATTAAAATTTACCACAAATTGAACACAAATTTAACCAAATAGGATCTTGTAAGGCTTTATCTAGGTGAGAATTTATGATTGTGTGAGATCAACCTCAATATTTTCTGACTGAAAAAATACTGTGTCTCTGTGCCTTTTAGTTAGTTTGGCTAAGGGTTTGCCAACCTGGTTGAGCTCTTGGTTTTGTTGATTCTTTATATTTTTCCTCTTCATTCCTTTTCTGTTTTAAAAAAGATTTATTTTATGTATGTGAGTACATTTTAGCTGTCTTCAGACACACCAGAAGAGGGTATCAGATCCCTTTACAGAAGGTTGTGAGCCACCATGTGGTTCCTGGGAATTGAACTCAGGACCTTTGGAAGAGCTCTTAAACCCTGAGCCATCTCTCCAGCCCTTCCTCTTTGTTTCTAATTGCTTGAATTCAGCCCCCATCCAGGTCCTTTCTCATAGAGTTCTTCACTACTCCTTTCCTTTGATTCTGAAAGGGTGTTCCCCTCCATTTCCTCCCCTCACCCACTCATCCACCTACTCCCACCTCAACCCCTTCAGGGATCTAGGACTTTTAAACTTTGGGGGGGGGGACATTCAATTGCTAGCCTCCCTGGGTTTACAGACTCATATTACCACATGAGCTATTTGCATGCTTATTGCAATGTTGAGAATATTTAATAGGCATGGGAGACAGTGGCAGGTGGTCAGAAAGAGTGAGGCTCCTGACTGATCCCTGCACTATAAGAAGTCCAAAGCTTGTGCTGGGTAGGCATGATGGGTAGTCTCTGGAGTTTTTCTGATGTTTTTCCTTTTTTCCAGGTTCTCCTCTAAGAACATACTCCAATAAGATCAGAACCCATATATGTCCCAAGGTCCCTCCTTTGCATTCAAGATTCCAAATGTCTTCAAATGCACCCACAGAAACCAGTTCCCAAATGCCTCAAGAGCCTGCAGGGAATTTGCCTTTCCAAGTGAGTCCCCTAGTGACTCCAACAAGTCCAATGCAATCAAGTCTTTCAGCCCCTGAAAGAGACCTCCATCAGCAGGAGTCCCAAGGTCCATCAAGAAGATCAAGTATCCAAATGCAACCAGGTCCTGTAATGGGTCCAGGTTTACCAATTCTGAGAAGCCTCTTAGTGCATCCAAGTCATCAGATACCTTCAAGATCCTCAGTGAGATCTAATTTCCAGGTTCCTGTAGGACCTATGGTACTGTCACCTAATTATGGTTACCGACAAAAGAGACTCGGGGCTCCAAGGAAAATGCGCACTGTATACACCAGGGAACAAAAGGACCTGCTGCAAACATATTTTGCTGAGTGCACATACCCAAAACGGGAGGAGCGAAGAAAACTGGCATTGTTGATTGGTGTGACAGCACATGAGATCCAGGTATGCCTCTTCGCTGTCTCTGACAGCCAAAATATCCAATCCCCCCTCCCCCAATCAGACTCCTGAGCTCTGTGCTCTTTAATGTTAGGGACAGTTGTGGAAGGTGAATATACATGCATCAAGAGCTGGACCTCACATTCTGCTTCAGCCCAGGTAGGAATATGGATGAATATTATTATCCTGTAGGGTCTCAGAGACCTAGACCTCAGAGCTCATAGTACAATACAGGACACACTAACTGAATCTTCTCTAGGCTTTTGGTGTCAGGTCATATTCATTCTACAATTCATTCTTACTACAATCCCTTAAGGATCTAGACCTTCAGACTTCTCTGTTGTGAACTCATGCAGTATTGTTGCAGAAATTCCTTCCAATCCAGAAGCTTCACCTAGTGACAAGTTGGGGGCAAACAGGTATTCCTTTGATGTCTCCTTTGTTTTTCAGATCTGGTTCAAGAACAGCCGGGCTAAGTCCAAGCGGAAGAATCTCAAGAATATCCCAGCAGCACCTCCAGAAACAAATGGAAACTCTGAAGCTGTTTCTGAGCCAACCCATCTTCCTGGTTCCTTACCTGTAATTGCTTCTGCCAATGGAGAGTCCATGGGTTCAGGCACATTTGGTGAGGATTCCATTTCCAACCTCAACTGCAGCCAGGGATGGTCTCTGCATCGTGACCAGGCCTGTGATGGTGCCAGGTGTAGTCAGCAAGAATACCTGCTTGATGACCATGCCCCTGTTAGAGCTGGTGACTCTAGTCAGTCAGTAGCAGTTGAAGTCCAGACTGGCGTAGCAGGATCTGGAGCTTCAGTAGCCATGGTAGCATCCACTCAAGGTACAGAGGATGCTCAAGATTCAGGTCCATCTGCTGAGGAGCTCTGGCAGAGGATTCTTGAAGACTTTGAGGAGTTGGAGGATTGGTACAATTGTAGATACTCCCACCCCGTTCCATAAAACACCTCTCACCCCTTGATTTATTCAGGCCTTTATAGAAAGGAAGAGGTGTGTTAGTATATTTGAGAGGTGTGTTAGTATATTTGGGGAAATTAAGCAGGCCTATCTGTAGTAGTTTCATGTCACTAGTTTATATAGTGGGATTGTTTAAAAAAAAAAAAAAACAAAGGAAACTATTCTCTCCTTATTGTTGAATTATATGTTCTTTAAATGAAAGAAAAAAAACGTGTTGAAAAATAAAAATAATGTTTTTTTTTCCAGTCTTTCTCCCTAAATATTTTTACATGTGAATGCCTGCAATGCATGTATGCAACTGTCTTGGAGTTGGAGACTCAAAGTGTATAGTATCTCTTGGAGTGAAACTATAGAGTGGAGGTCTTACATGTGTGTTTGGAAATGGGCTCACATCTTCATCAAGATCCACTGCTGCTCCTAAGCAATGAGGTCTTGACAGCTCCCGTGCAGCCACAGTACCGAGTATCGGGTGTACACCTGGGGCATTAACAAAAAACACAGACACAGGTCATTCTGCAAGGAGAATGCCCACGTTTTACTGATAGACCAGCAATATATATACTAGAGGCCAGGGAAGGGAACAGGAAAAAACAATTATAGTCATATGTCAGGCACCTGGGAAGTCTGTACCATACCAGGCAGGAAGGCAGGAATCAAGCTAAGTCACGGGATGTTTTGCTCTCAAGAAACCTGTGCAAACAGCTCAGCTGGGAGGCGTTGAGCCAAGCTCTCTGGTTCCCAACAACTCCCCCTTTTTTATTTTTTTAAGAATGAATAGCGTCTGTCTTAGGACACCTTCTGTCCAACTCCCATTACCCGTCTCTGGGAATCTCTGCCAGTCCCAGAGCTCCTGTCTTAGGTTGGTGTGGACTGCAAAGCAGTTGCCCGTCATACTCTAACTATTCTCATTACAGGCTGAGCCAAATTTGAGCAGATGTATTTTATCCTGTGCCTAAGCACTTGTTCAGTTACTGCTCTGGACTGGTTTTGTTGTTTGCACATATGGTTTAGCAGGAACAATCCCAATGTGGCAGCTCCTCAGGCCAAAAAACCCCAGTGCCATAGACCCAGACATTTTTTAATCAGGGGTGGCAATAATGCCAAAGTCTCTCTGATGGTAATACAAGGTGACAAGGAATCTCCCTTCATTATTTAGAGGCATAGACACAACTCCAGGAACTCTTCAACCACAGCAGCATCTTCATACTCTCAGTAGTTTGTCAGTACAGACAATCTGCTAGAACAATTCAATTTCTTCTTGCCTTCTTCCTGTTCATTAGAGACTTTTCAAACTACAGAAGAATGGGACTAAAACACATGGTTTAGTATTCAAGGAATTATTGCTTTAATGTTTATCATTCTTGAAATCATAAAGTTTGTCTGCAAGTTCTCATGTTTGAATGCATGACAGTACAACTTATAATACCTCATTAAAAAGACATTGTTTTAAATCTTATCCCTCATAAGTCTAATTTCTAGGATAAGAATTACATAATATTATGCCAATTTAGAAGTATCTTAGAAGCCTGTTTTTCCTGGGTTGGGTCATGCCATGTGTTTTTGTTTAATATAACTCCAACCCCGAGTTACCAGTTTTAAACTAACTTTTTGTTACCAATGTAATTTTTAATCATGTCCAATATCTTATAAGCCAATACTCTATAGTCAAGACATGCAAAACATACTTATACCTTTAAGACCAATCAGAAAAATGAACTACATGAATCTTGTAAATTTAAACCAAATTTTTTTTCTAGCTGCAATTTCAAGAGAAAAAGCACTTTGTTCCCAATAGGAGAAATAACCATCAGCCTACTTGCCCTAGAACTTGAGAAGCTGCTGGCCCCTTTAAAAGCAGCTTTTCTCTAGCTGTGCTTGACTCCTAGCTAAATGCAGGGCGGCTTAAATCAGCCTCTGCTGTGTAAACTGAAACTGGATCAAGAGATGGACCTCCAGTAGATAAAGTTTTTGCCAATTTTTCTTTTCAACATAAAACATAGGACAATCCTTCAAACAACGAAACAAGGACAGACACATGTGGACAAATTGGTGCACCAAAGACAATACATAGAGAGGAAAGAGCACTTGTAACCAGTACTAATAATATTCCCAGTAGGGCCCATAGAGGAAACAGGACGTCTCCATGTTTCCCTTGTCCCTAAGAGAGTTTTGAATCCATTTTCCTTCTCCTTTTTCTTTCTCTTCTATGTTTCTAAAATCTGTTTTTTGTCTTTTACTCTTTATATTTTATTTTTTTTAATTTTATGCCCCATTCCTCTTGCCTGATGCAGTTTTACACTGCTGACAACTTGCCTAATAAAATTCACCATCCCAATTTGCTTTCACACCCTAGCTGTTTTAACCTTGAACCCAATACCTGTTACCTAAGCAGAACCACCAGTTGATCCACCAATTGTAAGGTGGAACTTGTTATTCCCATGGGGGCATCCTGTACTCACTTTTACTTTGTTTCTTGCAACATATATTCCCCAATACATTCCTCTTCCTTTCGCCGGCCGACTTTCCTTGGAACGATCCCGTCAGGTGCTCCTCTCTTTCCCGTTCTCGGTGGGACCTCCATTTGACAGCGCCCGCGCTGCCACGGTACTATGCCCCCACGGCATAGGCCTGGGGGATTAACAAAAAACACAGACACGGGTCATTCTGCAAGGAGAATGCCCGCGTTTTACTGATAGACCAGCAATATATATACTAGAGGCCAGGGAAGGGAACAGGAAACACTTATAGTCATATGTCAGGCACCTGGGAAGTCCATACCACACCAGGCAGGAAGGCAGGAATTAAGCTAAGCCACGGGATGTGTTGCTCTCAAGAAACCTGTGCAAACAGCCCAGCTGGGGGGTGTTGAGCCAAGCTCTCTGGTTCCCAACAAGGTCTCATGATCATTGTTAACTGTACAGCAAGTTCAAGAACAGTTTAAGGTACACCAGGCCCTACCTGAAACAAAAGTATTGATAAGAAACTTTTCACTAGAAAATGCATTGGTCAAGTCTAGCTTAGTATGATGCTTTCTTGTCTGTGGCTTATACCAAGAGCAGTTGCAGGACCAGTGTCTTTGCAGAGGCCAAACAATGTTGATAAAGCCTGGGCAGTGGTGGCATAGGTCTTTATTTGCAGCACTAGAGAGGCAGAAGAAGTTCTGCTTCTGAGTTTGAGTCAAGCTTGGTCTATAGAGGATATTCGAGCACAGCCAGAGCTACTCAGAGAAACTCTTCCTAAAAATATTAAGTATAGAGAGACACAGAGACTCACACAACACACACACACACACACACACACACACACAAAATGAGAGACAGACAGAGAGAGATAGAGAGAGACAGAGACACAGAGAGAAAGACACAGAGAAAGAGAAAGAGGCACAAAGAGAGAAACAGATCTAGAGACAGAGAAGGAGATAGAGACCAGCAGAGACAGAAAGATTTAGATACAGACAGACAGACAGCAAGAGACAGAGGTATGGTTGCAATACATGCAAGCAGGATAATATGTCCTCTGAGGAAACAAGGTTTATAAAAAGAAACCAATTAAATATGCATTTACAGCAAAATGCCACCATGAAATACTAAAGGGTACAGTAAAAGCTCACTCAAGGGATGTTGGCCTCTAATCACAACATTTGTTGGGCAGTAGAATGAGAAATTTAGTCAACCTCAGTCATCCAGTGAGTTTGGGATCAGCCAGGAAATAAAAAGTCAGAAACTGGGGTTATGGTACAGACCAAGACCTTGTCATCATCTTTGAATGACTGAGTTTTTTTTTTTTCTTTTTTGTTTTTTTGAGACAGGGTTTCTCTGTGTAGCCCTGGCTGTCTTGGAACTCACTCTGTAGACCAGGCTGGCCTCCAACTCAGAAATCTGCCTTCCTCTGCCTCCCAAGTGCTGGGATTAAAGGTGTGCGCCACCATCGCCTGTCCAGCGTTTTTTCCCCTTAAAACTATTTAGCTTAGGGACAAACTAGGAGCAAAAACCCAGGCACCGAACTGCTGAAGCCTTGAGCTCTCCATGCCTTTTGGGAATCTAGGTAGATACCACAACACATACAGAGTATTTGAGGGGTCATTTAGAAATTGTGAAAGGCCCAGGAAGAAGAATGGTTGAATAAGGGAGCTAACAAGGTAGTTGAAGACTGAACAGGCTGCCGTCCTGGAAGAATGGATGCATAGTAAGAGGAAAGTAGTTGTCAAGAACCCTGGAAGCCGAGTGAGTATATATCCATTTCCTGAGAAAACGACTGACTGGTGAAGCCACAATTTCTTCTGGGCTGGAGTCTCATGAAGGAAAAGCCAATTTTCCCTTACTTTCCAATTCATTTACATCACAAATGATTTCCCACTCCCCAGTTACCCCTCCAACAACCCCCCATCCCACATCTGCCATGCCACCTCTTTTGTCTGTATGAGGGGCTCACAACCATCTTTAATGGGATCTGTTGCCCTCTTCTGGACTGTCTGAAGACAGCTACAGTGTACTTATGTATCATAATAAATCTTAAAAAAATGAATTTAGAGAGTTCTTTTTTTCCTTCCTCCTCTTTTCCTTTCCTCGAGAGTTCTAATACTAACAAATAATGTGTACATTTAAAGATCCTGGGGGTGGGGTGAGAAGCAAACATGCCCAAAGGAGTAAACAGCAGAAAATAATCAAACTCAGGGCATAATTGTCAATTGGAAACAAAAAGATCAATACAAGGAATCATCAAATCCAAGAGCTGGCTTGGGAGAAAATCAGCAATATAGACAACCCCTGAGCCAACTACTAAAAGGCAGAGACAGGATCCACATGAACACAATCAGAAATTAAATGGGAGAGATAGCAATGGATACTGGGGAAATTCAAAGAATCATTAGGTCTCACTACAAGTCTGCACTCCAAATAAGTGAAAAATCTAAATGAAATGGATGATTTACTAGATACATTCCATTTGCCAAGTTAAGACAATGTAAACTATCCAAGGAAACAAAAGTAGTCATTTACAGTCTTTTAACTGAATAAAATCTAAGGGCCAAGGTAGTTTTAGCACAGAATTCTGTCAGATTTTCAAAGAAGAGATAATATCAAACCTCTTCAAAGTATTGCACAAAACACAAAAGGAACATTGCCAAAGTCACTCAATGAGGTAACAGTCACCCTGATACCTAAACCACAGAACAATTTAAGAAAGAAATTTCAGATCAATTTCCCTTGATGCAAAAATACTCAACAAAATACAAAGTCACCGAATAAAAGAACACATCAAAGAACTTACACACCTTGTACAAGTAATCTTCATCCACCAGATGCAGGGAGCTGCTTCTAAATATCAAAATCCACCAATGCAATCCACCAGATCAACAAACCGAAAGAAAAAAAATCACATGACTGTCCAATTAGATGCTGAAAAACCTTTGACAAAAATCCAACACTAGTTCCCTTAAAAGTCTTCTAGAGATCATGTACAAAAGGTGCATAGCTGAAGTATGAGGATTTTAATTTTTTTCCGAGACAGGGTTTTTCTCCATAGTACTGGCTGTCCTGGAACTCCCTCTGTAGACCAGGCTGGCCTTGAACTCAGAAATCCACCTGTCTCTGCTTCCCAAGTGCTGGGATTAAAGGCACACAGCACCACTGCCTGGCTTGAAGTATGAGTTTTATTGGGTTCACTTAGAGATTATCATACACAAGGTGAAGCAATCAAAAACTTGGGTATGCCATAAGGTTAGCCGGGTTGTTGTTGGTTTGAATGGACTTCATCATTTGGTGTGGTTTGTAGTATTTGTATAATTTTAAACTTACTTTTAAAATTTTTCATGAAAGTGAAAGATCTTGAATATGAATATTACAGATGTGGGTAAGAGGTTGGGTTGGGAAGCAATATGATTCTATACATATTCACATATATAAATGTATATTTGTAATCTGATGATGGTTTTTTTTTGCGTAGCTCCATCTGTGCTGTAAAGTGTTTTGTAGATGAGGACCTTAAAATGATGCACCTGCCTCTGCCTCCTGAGACCTTTGAATAAAGGTAGATACCCTGAGATGATGTACTTTACAGGAATTTCCCCACTGAACAGCCAGAAATTGTTTTCCTGAGTAGAACAAGATCACTTATAGGATTGTGAAGAAAAGAGCATCCTGCAATGATAGACCCTGATTAAAAAATCAATGAAAGAAACCTAAACAATTGGGAATCAATCAACAAGACAAGGACTGTCTGGAGTGGCACTAAAGGGAGTGCTTATCTTAGTAATTGGTGGTTCTGCAGTGAGGGAGGAGCCAAAGAGTGGGGGGAGCTTCGAGTTTCCTGCCTGGAAAAGATATTTAAAGCCTGGTTCCTAGAGAACTGGTGAAACACAGAGAGTAAACCCAGCAAGGCCAACGACTACTGCTTGCCATGTGAGTGGATGTCCTGTGCATCTTTTCTATATGAAGGGTCTGCTGGGGGTGGTTATCCTTACAGGGAAAGAGGGAGCTAATGGATGTAGAGCTTTTGGTATTCTTCTGCAGCTGGTGTGTGTGTTTGGAGACCAATGTCCATCAAATCCCCAGAGAGTTTCATAGATGGTCCTGAGAAAAGGCAGGAGCAATTGGAGTGTTTCCCCCTTGATATCAGCCCTGGGAACCATAGGCACGTGAGGCTCATAGAAGGCAGAGCAGAGGGCTGGTGAGACACCACATTGCTGGCCCAGCTACCATATTTTTGTTACTAGCCAAGGAAGAGGCCTTTGATGGGGATGCCTGAAAGTTTTCTAGAAACCTCTAGAGTTTTCAGATCTGACTGTCTCTGTTTCTCTCTCCCTCCCTCCTTGCATCAATCCCTCCCCACCCTCATCCCAGGTTCTTCTGTTTAACCAGGTCTCCCAAAGGGATCACATTTCTAGGAAATATAAAGATCTCTAGTTCTCTAAAACTTCCATTCATCATCCAGTCCTACAAATGATGTGAGGATGCTCTGTCCTTTCCAGTAACAAATTCTCCAATTTTCCAGTGAATTTCCTGCAGACCTCCAGAATTCTCCAGGTGCCTCAGGTCTACCAAGTCAACAATGTCTCATGGCTTTTCAAATCCCTTTAGGGTCACAAGATCCAATGATCCAGGAACACAGAAGAAGAAACGAAATGTGCTTTCCAAAGAACAAATGCTAGTCCTGGGAAAACATTTTGATAACAGCAAGTACGTGAGCCAGGAACAGTGCAAGACACTGGCTCAAAGGCTTGGCATGAAAGAGAAATAGATCAAGATATGCTCCATTTTGTGTTTCCCACCCTTCTATTCAGCCCCTCCCCCATGAGACACTTGTACACTTTTGACAATGGCATTTTGGTGCCCATCTACTGCTTTGGGTTTCTTGCCCCAGTTCTAGGTTGGAGAATGTGGTAAAGATATATCCAAGGCTGGATCTGCATCTCCCTTAGGCTCAATGCAGAATTCTGGTGCATGAAGGAGGCATGCTGGTATCACACAGTGTCAGTGAATCTTAGCGACTCCAAAGAGGTGCTTCCTTCATCTGTGGGTTTCATGTCCAGGTTTTCCAGCCTTTATGCTTTTGTGTCCAGGTTCCTTAGAGTTCTGTGATAGATGGTGTGTAGAAACCAAGGCCCAGGGTTTTTTTTTGGTATAGAATAGAGCTTTTTCAGGGCAGAGGATGGGAGTTAATGGGGTAGTGGAGGCAGAGAAAGGCAGAGAGAGGGAGAGAGTAAAGAAGTGGAGGCTGGCCATGACCAAGTGGAGAGAGGGGGGAGGGGAGGAGAGAGGTGAGAGTGAGAGAGGTAAGAGAGAAAAACAAGGCCCAGGTTTTTCACCCAGCATCTTCAGATTAAGGACCCAGAGGGTGCAATTGACCTCCTGTTTTTGGACAATTGTTTATTTGTATGTTTATTTATATTCCTTCTTTTTATTTAACAATTTTAAAGATTTATGTATCAATTATATGTAAGTACACTGTAGCTTATCTTCGGACACACCAGAAGAGGGCGTCAGATCATGTTATGGATGATTGTGAGCCACCATGTGGTTGTTGGGATTTGAACTCAGGACCTTCAGAAGAGCACTCAGTGCTCTTAACTACTGAGCTGTCCTCCATCTCTCCAGCCCTAATCTTTTTTTTTTTTTTCCTGAGACAGGGTTTCTCTGTGTAGCCCTGGCTGTCCTGGAACTCACTCTGGAGACCAGGCGTGGCCTCGAACTCAGAAATCTGCCTGCCTCTGCCTCCCAAGTGCTGGGATTAAAGGTGTGTAGTACCACTGCTTGGCTCTATTTTTTTTTAATCTCTCTCTCTCTCTCTCTCTCTCTATTCGATATAATTTTATAAATTTCAAATGATTTCCCTTTTTCTAGCCCCCCACTCCCCGAAAGTCCTGTAAGCCCCCTTCTCTCCCCCTCTCCTCCCAGCCACCCCTTCCCACTTCCCCATTCTGGTTTTGCCCTATACTTCTTCACTGAGTCTTTCCAGAAAAAGGGGTCACTCCTCCTTTCTTCTTGTACCTCATTTGATGTGTGGATTATGTTTTGGGTATTCCAGTTTTCTAGGTTAATATCTACTTATTAGTGAGTGCATACCATGATTCACCTTTTGAGTCTGGGTTACCTCACTTAGTATGATGTTCTCTAGCTCCATCCATTTGCCTAAGAATTTCATGAATTCATTGTTTCTAATGGCTGAATAGTACTCCATTGTGTAGATATACCACATTTTTGCATCCACTCTTCTGTTGAGGGATACCTGGGTTCTTTTCAGCATCTGGCAATTATAAATAGGGCTGCTATGAACATAGTAGAGCATGTATCCTTATTACATGGTGGGGAATCCTCTGGGTATATGCCCAGGGTTTTTTTTTTTAATTTAATTTAATTTTTTTTATAACCTCTCTTTTTTTAAAAATATTATTTACTTATTTTATATGAGCACACTGTTGCTGATTTCAGCCACACCAGAAGAGGGCACCAGATCCCACTATAGATGGTTGTGAGATGCCCTGTGATTGCTAGGAATTGAACTCAGGAGCCCTGGAAGTTAGTGCTCTTAACCTCTGAGCCATCTCTCCAGTCCAGGATGATAAATATTCTAGTTCCATCTATTTGTCTGCAAAACTCAGGATGTCCTTATTTTTAATACCTGAGTAGTAGTCCATTGTGTAAATAAACTATATTTTCTGTGTCCATCCTTCTGTTGTGGGATATCTGGGTTGTTTCCAGCTATCACAAACAAGGCCACTATGAACATAGTAGGACATGTAGCCCTGTGGCAAGGTGGGGCACCTTTTGGGTATATTCCCCAGAGTGGTATTACTGGGTCTTCAGGTAGATCTATTTCCAATTTTCTGATGATCTTCTAGTTTGATTTCCAGAGTGGTTTTACCAGTTTGCAATCTCACCAGCAATAGAGGAGTGTTTCTTTTTCTCCACATCTTCAACAACAAACATCATCACCTGTTGTTTTGATCCTAGCCATTCTGACTGGTGTAAGGTGGAATCTCAGAGTCCTTTTGATTTGCCTTTCTCTGATCATTAAGGACTTGGAACATTTCTTTTGGTGCTTCTCAGCCATTTGAGATTCCTCTGTTGTGAAGACTCCATTTTTTGATCGAGTTGTTTGGTTTTTTGATGGTTAACTTCTTGAGTTCTTTATATATTTTGGATATTGCCCTTTATGGGATGTGGGGTTAGTGAAGATTTTTTTCCCAGGATCTGTAGGTTGCCAATTTGTCTTCTTGACTATGTCCTGTGCCTTACAGAACCTTTCCAGTTTCATGGGGGTCCATTTATCAATTCCTTCTTGATCTTAGAGCATGAGCCATTGGAGTTCTGTTTAGGAAGTTTCCCCTTGTGCCAATGAGTTCAAGGCTCTTTTTTACTTTCCCTTCTATTAGATTCAGCATATCTGGTTTCATTTGGAGGTTCTTGATTCACTTGAACTTTGAGCTTTGTGCAAGGGGACATATATGGGTCTATTTTCATTTTCCTACATACAGACAGCCAGTTAGACGAGCACCATTTATTGAAGATGTTTTCTTTTTTCCATTGTATATTTTTGTCTTCTTTGTCAAAGTTCAAGTGTGCATAAGTGTGCGTGTTTTTTTTTCTGGGTCTTCAATTCTATTCCACTGATCAATGTGTCTGTCTCTGTACCAGTACCACGCAGTTTTTATCAAAATTCCTCAGATGTAGAGCTTGAGGTCAGGGATTGGTGATTCCCCCAGCCACTCTTTTATTGTTAAGAATACTTTTTGCTATTCTTATTTTTTTTTTGCCTTCCTTTACAGATGAATTTTGGAATTACTTTTTCAGTGTCTTTTTGAAATGAGTTTGGATTTTGTTGAGGACTGCATCAATTTGAGTAGGACTTTGGTAGGATGGCTATTTTTTACTGTGTTAAATCTGTCAACCCATGAGGATGGGAGATCGCTCCATTTTCTGAGATCTTCACTTTCTTTATTCAGAGATTTGAAGTTATTGTCATACATATCTTTCATTAGTTTGGATAGAGTTATTCTAAGATAGTTTATATTATTTGTGGTTATTGTATAGGGAGTTGTTTCCCTAATTTTTTCTCAGCCTGTCTATCACTTGTATAAAGTAAGGCTATTGATTTATTTGAGTTAATTTTATATCTGGCCACTTTGCTGAAGTTGTTAATCAGCTGGAGAAGTTCTCTGGTAGAATTTTTGTGGTCGCGTATGTATATTATCATATCATTTGCAAATAACAATATCTTTAATTTTTTCTTTGCCAATTTGTATCCCTTCAATCTCTCTTTTTTTTGTCTTATTGTTCCAGCTAGCACTTTGAGTACTATATTAAATAGATATGGGGAGAGTGGGCCTCATTGCCTTGTCCCCAATTTTAGTGGGATTGCTTCAAGTATTTCTCCATTTTACTTGATATTGGCTGTTATTTTACAGTAAATTATCTTTATTATGCTTTATTATGTTTAGTTGTGGACCTTTTTTGTTGTTGTTTGTTTGTTTGTTTTTTGATTTGGTTTTTTTCGAGACAGGGTTTCTCTGTATAGCCCTGGCGGTCCTGGAACTCACTCTGTAGACCAGGTTGCCCTTGAACTCAGAAATCCACCTGTCTTTGCCTCCCAGAGTGCTGGGATTACAGGAACGCACCACCACATCCTGGCACATGATCTCTTAAATACTTTTAATATGAAGGAGCGTTGTATTGTGTCAAATGCTTTTTCTGCATCTAAGGAGATGATCATGTGATTTTTTCTTTGAGTCTGTTTATACAAGAGAATATGTTAATGGATTTTGTATATTGAACCAACCTTGCATCCCTAGGATGAAGCCTACTTGAGCATGGTGAATGATAGCCTTGATGTGTTGTTGGATTCTTGATGTGTTTACAAGAATTCTATTGAGTCTTTACATTGATATTTATAAGCAAGATTCATTTGAAGTTCACTTTTTGGTTGGATCCTTTCGAAGTTTAGGTATCAGAGTAATTGCGGCTTCATAGAATAAATTAGAGTTCCTTCTGTTTATATTTTATAGAATAGTGTGAGGAATACTGGTATCAGGTCTTCTTTGAAGTTTTGGTAGTATTCTGCACTAAATACGTCTGGTCCTAGGCTGTTTTTTGGTTGGGAGGTTTTTTAGTGACTTCTCCTATTTCCTTATGGGATATGGGCCTGTTTAGATAGTTAAACTTCTCTCTCTCTCTCTTTTCTTTTGGATTTGGTTTTGTCGAGACAGGGTTTCTCTGTGTAGCCCTGGCTGTCCTGGAACTCACTCTGTAGACCAGGCTGGCCTCGAACTCAGAAATCTGCCTGCCTCTGCCTCCCAGAGTGCTGGGATTACAGGCATGAGCCACCACCGCCCGGCTTAGTTAAACTGCTCTTAATTTAACTTTGGTATGTGGTAACTGTCTAGAAAACCATACATTTCACCTAGATTTTCCAGTTTTGTTGAGTGTAGGCTCTTGTAGTAAGGTTCAATGATTCTTTTGAATTTCCTATATTTCTGTTGTTAATGTCTCTTTTCATTTCTGTTTTTGTTAATTTGCAAACTGCCTGTGGGCCCTATTGTTAGTTTGGCTAAGGGTTTAGCTATTTTGTTGATTCTCTCTTTTTTTTAATTTTTAAATTTTATTTATTTATTTTCTACATTCTTTGTTTACATTCTAAAAGCCTTCCCCTTTCCCAATCTCCCTCATATGTTCCATAAGTCCTCTTCTCTCCATCCATTCTCCTGTCTTTCCCCCTCCCTTTTTTTTTTCTGTCCTGGTACTCCCCTACAATGCTGGATCAAGCCTTTCCAGGATTAGGGCCCTCATCTTCCTTCTTCATGGGAATCATTTGATGTGATAATTGTATCTCCAGTATTCAGAGCTTCAGGGCTAATTAATATCCACTTATCAATGATTGCATTCCATGTGTCTTCTTTTGTGATTGTGTTATCTCACTTAGGATGATATTTTCCAGTTCCATCCATTTGCCTAAAAAGTTCATGAATTCATTGTTTTTAATTGGTGAATAGTACTCCATTGTATATATATACCACATTTTCTGTATCCATTCCTCCATTGAGAAATATCTGGGTTCTTTCCAGCTTCTGGCTATTATAAATAAGGCTGCTATGAATATAGTGGAGCATGTGTCCTTATTACATGCTGGGGAATCCTCTGGATATTTATATGCCCAGGAGAGATATAGCAGGGTCCTCCGGAAGTATCATGCCCAGTTTTCTTAGGAACCGCCAGACTGATTTCCAGTGTGGTTATACCATCTTACAATCCCACCAGCAGTGAAGGAGTGTTCCTCTTTCTCCACATCCTTGCCAACACCTGCTGTCTCCTGAGTTTTTAACCTTAGCCATTCTGACTGGTGTGAGGTAAAATCTCAGGGTTGTTTTTATCTGCATTTCCCTAATGGCTAATGATGTTGAGCATTTCTTTTCCTTTTTTTTAATTCGATATATTTTTTATTTACATTTCAAATGATTTCCCCTTTTCTGCCCCCCTTACTCCCCGAAAGTCCCATAAGCCCCCTTCCCTCCCCCTGTTCTCCCACCCACCCCTTCCCACTTCTCTGTTCTGGTTTTGCTCTATACTGCTACACTGAGCCTTTCCAGAACAAGGGGCCACTCCTCTGTTCTTCTTGTACCTCATTTGATGTGTGGATTATGTTTTGGGTATTCCAGTTTTCTAGGATAACATCCACTTATTAGTAAGTGTATACCATGATTGATCTTTTGAGACTGGGTTACCTCACTTAGTATGATGTTCTCCAGCTCCATCCTTTCGCCTAAGAATTTCATGAATTCATTGTTTCTAATGGCTGGTATATATATACAATGTACTCCATTGTGTATATATACCACATATTTTTGCATCCACTCTTCTGTTGAGGGATACCTGGGTTCTTTCCAGCTTCTGGCAATTATAAATAGGGCTGCTATGAACATAGTGGAACATGTATCCTTATTACATGCTGGGGAATCCTCTTGGTATATGCCCAGGTGTGGTATAGCAGGGTCTTCTGGAAGTGAGGTGCCCAGTTTTCTGAGGAACCGCGAGACTGATTTCCAGAGTGGTTGTACCAATTTGCAACCCCACCAGCAGTGGAGGAGTGTTCCTCTTTGTCCACATCCTCATCAACATCTGCTGTCTCCTGAATTTTTAATCTTAGCCATTCTGACTGGTGTAAGGTGAAATCTCAGGGTTGTTTTGATTTGCATTTCCCTAATGACTAATGAAGTTGAGCATTTTAAAAGATATTTCTCTGCCATCCGAAGTTCTTCAGGTAAAAATTCTTTGTTTAACTCTGTCCCCCATTTTTTAATAGGGTCATTTGGTTTTCTGGTGTTTAACTTCTTGAGTTCTTTGTATATATTGCATATTAGCCCTCTATCTGATGTAGGGTTGGTGAAGATCTTTTCCCAATTTGTTGGTTGCTGATTTGTCCTTTTGATGGTGTCCTTTGCCTTAGAGAAACTTTGTAATTTTATGAGGTCCCATTTGTCAATTCTTGATCTTAGAGCATAAGCTATTGGTGTTCTGTTCAGAAACTTTCCCCCTGTACCAATGTCCTCAAGGGTCTTCCCCAGTTTCTTTTCTATTAGCTTCAGAGTGTCTGGCTTTATGTGTAGATCCTTGATCCATTTGGAGTTGAGCTTAGTACAAGGAGACAAGGATGGATCAATTCGCATTTTTCTGCATGCTGACCTCCAGTTGAACCAGCACCATTTGTTGAAAAGGCTATCTTTTTTCCATTGGATGTTTTCAGCCCCTTTGTCGAGGATCAAGTGGCCATAGGTGTGTGGGTTCATTTCTGGATCTTCAGTTCTGTTCCATTGATCCGCCTGCCTGTCACTGTACCAATACCATGCAGTTTTTTTTTTAACACTATTGCTTGGTAGTATTGATTGAGGTCAGGGATACTGATTCTTGCAGGATTTCTTTTGTTGTTGAGAATAGTTTTAGCTATCCTGGGTTTTTTGTTATTCCAGATGAATTTGAGGATTGCTCTTTCTAACTCTGTGAAGAATTGAATTGAAATTTTGATGGGTATTGCGTTGAATCTGTATATTGCTTTTGGCAAAATGGCCATTTTAACTATATTAATCCTGCAGATCCAAGAGCATGGGAGGTTTTTCCATTTTTTCAGGTCTTCTTCCATTTCCTTCTTCATAGTCTTGAAGTTCTTGTCATACAGATCTTTCACATGTTTGGTAAGAGTCACCCCAAGGTACTTTATACTTTTTGTGGCTATTGTAAAGGGGGTCATTTCCTTAATTTCTTTCGCAGCCTGCTTAAACTTTCAGTATAGCGAAGACTACTGATTTGCTTGAGTTGAATTTATTACCTGCCACTTTGCTGAAGTTGTTTATCAGCTGTAGGAGTTCTCTAGTGGAGTTTTTTGGGTCACTTAGGTAGACTATCATATCATCTGCAAATAATGATAGTTTGACTTCTTCCTTTCCAATTTGTATCCCTTTGACCTCCTTATGTTGTCTAATTGCCCAAGCTAGTACCTCAAGTACAATATTGAAAAGATAAGGATAAAGGGGGAAGCCCTGTCTAGTCCCTGATTTTAGTGGGATTTACTTCAAGTTTCTCTCCATTTAGTTTGATGCTGGCTACCGGTTTGCTGTATATTGCTTTTACTATGTTTAGTTATGGGCCTTGAATTCCTGTTCTTTCCAAGACTTTAAGCATGAAAGGATGCTGAATTTTGTCAAATGCTTTTTCAGCATCCAATGAAATGCTCATGTGGTTTTTTTCTTTGAGTTTGTTTATTTAGTGGATTGCATTGATGGATTTCTGTATATTGAACCTACCCTGCATCCCTGGATAAAGCCCACTTGATCATGGTGGATGATCGTTTTGATGTGTTCTTGGATTCGGTTGGCAAGAATTTTATTGAGTATTTTTGCATCGATGTTCATAAGGGAAATTGGTCTGAAGTTCTCTTTCTTTGTTGGATCTTTGTGTGGTTTTGGTATCAGTGTAATTGTGGCTTCATAGAACGAATTGGGTAGTCTTTTTTCTGTTTCTATTTTGTGGAATAGTTTGAAGAATATTGGTGTTAGGTCTTCTTTGAAGGTCTGATAGAATTCTGCACTGAAACCATCTGGTCCTGTGCTTTTTTTGGTTGGAAGACTTTCTATGACCCCTTCTATTTCTTTAGGGGTTATGGGACTGTTTAGATGATCTATTTGGTCCTGATTTAATTTTGGTATTTGGTATCTGTCAAGGAAATTGTCCATTTCCTCCAGATTCTCCAGTTGTGTTGAGTATAGGCTTTTATAGTAGGATCTGATGATTTTTTGGATTTCCTCAGTTTCTGTTGAAACTTTCATTTCTAATTTTGTTAATTTGGATACTTTCTCTGTGCCCTTTGGTCAGCCTGGCTAAGGGTTTATCTATCTTGTTGATTTTCTCAAAGAACCAGCTCCTAGATTTGTTGTTTCTTTGTACGGTTCTCTTTGTTTCCACTTGATTGATTTCAGCCCTGAGTTTGATGATTTCCTGTCTTCTACTCTTCCTGGGGGAATTGACTTCTTTTTGTTCCAGGGCTTTCAGGTGTGTTGTTAAGCTGCTAGTGAATGCTCTCTCAATTTTCTTTTTGGAGGCACTCAGGGCTATGAGATTTCCTCTTAGCACTGCTTTCATTGTGTCCCAAAGATTTGGGTATGTTGTGCCTTCATTTTCATTAAATTCTAAAAAGTCTCTGATTTCTTTCTTTATTTTTTCTTTGGCCAAGGTGTCATTGAGTAGAGTATTGTTCAGCCTCCATGTGTATGTAGGCTTTCTGTTGTTTTTGTTGCTATTGAAATCCACTCTTACACCATAGTGATCTGATAGGAGGCATGGGATTATTTTGATCTTCTTGTATTTGTTGAGGTCTGTCTTGTGACCAATTATATGGTCGATTTTGGAGAAGGTACCATGAGGTGCTGAGAAAAAGGTATATTCTTTTGCTTTATGGTGAAATGTTCTATAAATATCAATCAAATCCAATTGGTCCAAATTTAGTTTAGTTTCTGTTTTCCTGATCGGTCCATTGAGGAGAATGGAGTGTTGAAGTCACCCACAATTATTGTGTTAGGTGCAATGTGTGCTTTGAGCTTTAGTAAAGTTTCTTTTACGAATGAGGGTGCCCTTGCATTTGGAGCATAGATGTTCAGAATTGAAAGTTCTTCTTGGTGGATTTTTCCTTTGACCAGCAAGAAGTATCCCTCAATGTCTCTTTTGATGACTTTAGGTTGAAAGTAAATTTTATCTGATATTACAATGGCTACTCTGGCTCGTTTCCTGAGATGATTGGCTTGTAGAATTGTCTTCCAGCCTTTTACTCTAAGGTGGTTTTTGTCTTTGACATTTAGGTGTGTTTCCTGTATGCAGCAAAATGTAGGGTTCTGTTTCCTTATCCAGTCTGTTAGTCTATGTCTTTTTATTGGGGAATTGAGTCCATTGATGTTAAGATATATTAAGGAAGAGTGATTATTACTTCCTGTCATTTTTGATGTTATTTTTATATTTGAGTGGTTATCTTCTTTTGGGTTTGATGAAGGAAGATTACTATCTTGCTTTTTCCAGGGTGTAGTTTTCCTCCTTGTATTGGAGTTTTCCTCCTATTATTCTTTGCATAACTGGGTTTGTGGAAAGATATTGTGTAAATTTGGTTTTGTCATGGAATGTCTTGGTTTCTCCATCTATTGTGACTGAGAGTTTTGCTGGGTATGGTAGTCTTGGCTGACATTTGTGTTCTCTTAGAGTCTGCGTGAGATCTGCCCAGGATCTTCTAGCTTTCATGGTCTCTGGAGAGAAGTCTGGTGTGATTCTGATAGGTCTTCCTTTATATGTTACTTGGCCTTTTTCTCTTACTGCCTTTAATATTCTTTCTTTGTTTAGTGCATTTGGGGCTTTAATTATTATTTGGCGAGAGGTATTTCTGCTCAGGTCCAGTCTGTTTGGAGTTCTGTAGGCTTCTTGTATATTCATAGGCATCTCTCTCTTTAAGTTGGGAAAGTTTTCTTCCATAATTTTGTTGAAGATATTTGCTGGCCCTTTCAGTTGTAAATCTTCACTCTCATCTATGCCTATAATCCTTAGCTTTGGTCTTCTCATTGTGTCCTGGATTTCCTGGATGTTTTTGGTTACAAGCTTTTTGCATTTTGCATTTTCTTTGACCATTGAGTCCATGGTTTCTATGGTATCTTCCGCATCTGAGTTTCTTTCTTCTATCTCTTGTATTCTGTTGTTGATATTTGCATCTATGGTCCCTGATTTCTTCCCAAGGTTTTCTATCTCCAAAGTTGTCTCCCTTTGAGTTTTCTTAGTTGTTTCTAATTGTTATTTTAGATCCTGGATGGTTTTGCTCAGTTCCTTCACTTGCTTGTGTTTTCCTGTAATTCTTTGAGAGATTTTTGTGTTTCTTCTTTCATGACTTCTGTTTGTTGATCAAATTTCTCCTGTACTTTTTAAGTGATTTTTGCATTTCCTCCTTATTGGCTACTATCATTTGATCCATATTCTCCTGAATTTCTTTAAGTGATTTTTGTGTTTCCCTTGTAGGGGCTTCTAGCTTTTGATCATTTTTCTCCTGAATTTCTTTAAGAGATTTATTTATGTCCTTCATGTGTTCTTGTAACAGCATCACGGCCAGTGATTTTACATCCAATTCTTGCTTTTCTGGTGTGTTGAGGTATCCAGGACTTGCTATTAACAGAGAATTGGGTTCAGATGCTGCCATATTGCCTTGATTTCTGTTAGTAATGTTCCTACGTTTGCCTTTTGCCATCTAGATCTCACTGGTGTCAGTTGGTCTTGTTGTCAATGCAAGACTCAGCCTTGCAACTTGCCTCCCTGCAGCTGGCCTCCAGATGCACCATTGGCCCTCTGCACTGCTTGGGGAAGGGCACCTGGAACAGCTGCTTCTGATCTAGAGGTGGTGACCGGAAGGCTCAGCCTCCGGATGGATCCTCTGCTCTACTGGGTCAGATAGACTCACCAGAGCAAGCAGCCTCCCCATGGCTGGCCTCCAGATGCACCGCTGGCCCTCTGTACTGCGTGGGGATGGGCACGTGACCCAGGCTGCTCTGATCCAGAGGTGGTGACTGTAAGGCTCAGCCAGAGGCCTCTGCGTGGATCCTCTGCTTTTCCGGGTCAGATGGACTCACTGGTGCAAGGTGCCTCCCCGTGGCCGGCCTCCAGATGCACTGCTGGCCCTCTGCACTGCTTGGGGATCTTGTTGATTCTCTCAAAGAAACAGATTTTGGTTTTGTTGATTCTTTGTATTGTTCTCTTTGTTTCTATTTGTTTGATTTCCACCCTGTTTGAGTATTTTCTGCTCTCTACTCCTCTTGGGTGTGTTTGCTTGTTTTTGTTCTAGAGCTCTTAGGTGTGCTGTTAAGTTGTTAGTGTAAGATCTCTCCAGTTTCTTCACCTAGGCACTTAGTGCTATGAACTTTCCTCTTAGCACTGCTTTTATAGTGTCTCTTAAATTTGGGTATGGTGTATCAAAATTTTCATTAAATTACTGAAAATCTTTAATTTCATTCTTGTTTTCTTCCTTGATCAAGTTATCATTGAGTAGAGATATGTTCATTTTCCAAGTGTATATGTGCTTTCTTTTGTTTTGCTGTTATTGAAGACCAGCCTTAGGCTATGGTGATCTAATAGGATGCATGAGATTATTTCAATCTACTTGTATTGGTTTAGAGTTGTTTTGTGACCAATTATATGATCAACTTTGGAGAAGGTACCATGAGGTCTTGAGAAGAAAGTGTATTCTTTTGTTTTGGGGAGAAAGGTTCTGTAGATATCTGTTAAATCCATTTGATTCATAAGCTCTATTAGCTTAACTGTGTCTCTGTTTCTGTTTCAATGACTTGTCTATTAGTGAGAGTGGGATGTTAAAGTCTCCCACTATTATAGTGTGGGATTCAATGCATGTTTTGAGGTTTAGCATAGTCTCTTTTATGAATGTGGGTGTATTGGGGACATAGATGCTCAAAATTGAGACTTTTTCTTGGTGGAATTTCTTTTTGATGAATATCAAGTGTCCTCCCTCATCACACTTGTTATCTTTTGGTAGAAAGTCTATTTTATTGGATATTAGGATGGCAACTCCAGCTTGTTCTTGGGATCATTTGCTTGGAAGACCGTTTTCCTTGCTCTTACTCTGAAATTTTGTCTGTCTTTGTTATTAAAGTGTGTTTCTTGAAATGTAGTGTGTATGTATATATATATATATATATATATATATATATATATATATATATATATATATATACACCACAGAGGCAGATGCTAGCAGCCAACCATTGGACTGAGTTTGAGGTCCCCAATGGAGGAGTTGGAGGGAGGACTGTAGAAGCTGAAGGGGTTTCAGCCCCATGGGGAGAACGACAATGTTGGCCAAACAACCGGCCTCCCCCACCCCTGGGCTCCCAGGGAGTAAGTCCTCAACGAAAGGGCACACATGGTTCCAGTGGCAATTGTGGCAGAGGAATGCCTTGTCCATTAATGGGGGTTGGGGAGGAGGCTCCTTTGAAGTCTCAATGGGTGCCCCTCTCTGGGAAAATCGAGGTGGGGTAGGTGGGAGTGGGTTTGGCAGAGGGGCATTTTCTTGGAGGCAGGGGATATGGGATATGGGAGGGGAGGAAACCAGGAAATGGTGTAACATTTGAAATGTTAATGAAGAATATATTCAATTTTTTAAAAAAGAAAAACTGAGGCCACTGATGACAAGAGTTTATAATTTGCCGTGCATATTTCCTTGAAATACCAAATTGTTGTCTTAATCTATTACTATGTTGATGATGTAAAAATGAGATTGATTGCCTAATTGTCCCTGTGTAAAGCCCATAATCTGCCTGGCATGCAAACCTGCTTGACATTGCACTCATTAAGGGATCCAGGAAGTACAGTATGGACTCTTTTTTTTTTTAAATATTGAATTCTGATCTTTATTTTTATACTGTAAGAGTTACTAAAGAATGTGGTATACTTTGTTCCCTCTAAAAACAGTGAAATTTTGTATTTATCTTTTTTTAAATTGATATATTTTTATTTTAATTTCAAATGATTTCCCCTTTTCTGGGTCCCCACTCTCCGCAAGTTCCATAAGCCCTCTTCCGTCCCCCTGTTCTTCCATCCACCCCTTCCCATTTCCCTGTTCTGGAATTCTCCTATACTCTTGCATTGAATCTTTCCAGAACCAGGGGCCACCCCTCCATTCTTTTTGGACATTATTTAATTTGTGGATTATGTCCTGGGTATTCAAAGTTTCTAGGCTAATATCCACTTATCAGTGAGTGTATACCATGACTGATCTTTTGAGACTGGGTTACCTCACTTAGAATGATGTTCTCCAGCTCCATCCATTTGTCTAAGAATTTTATGAATTCATTGTTTCTAATGGCTGTACACCATTGTGTAACTATACCACATTTTTTGTATCCATTCCTCTGTTGAAGGACACCTAGGTTCTTTCCAGGTTCTGGCTACTACAAATAGGGCTGCTATGAACAAGGAAACAAGCTGGAGTAGCCATTCTAATATCAGATAAAATTGACATTCAACCCAAAGTCATCAAAAGAGACTCTGGGGACACTTCTTGCTGGTCAAAGCAAAAATACACCAAGAAAAACTCTCAATCCTGAACATCTTTGCTCCAAATACAAGGGCACTCTCATTCATAAAAGAAACTTTACTAAAGCTCAAAGCACACATTGCACCTAGCACAATAATTGTGGGTGACTTCAACACTGCACTTTCCTCAATGGACCGATCAGGAAAACAGAAACTGAACAGGGACACAATGAAACTAATTGAAGCTTTGGACTAATTAGATTTTAAATATATATACATTTATATATATATAACATTTATCATATATAACATATAAAAGTTATATATATATAACATTTTATCCCAGAGCAAAAGAATATACCTTTTTTTCAACACCTCATGGTTCCTTCTCCAAAATCGATCATATAATTGGCCACAAGACAGACAACAAATATAAGATCTAAATAATCCCATGCCTCCTATCAGATAACTATGGAGTAAAAGTGGTCTTCAATAGCAACAAAAACAACAGAAAACCCACATACACGTGGAAACTGAACAATAGTCTACTCAATGATATGTTGGTCAAGGAACAAATAAAGAAAGAAATTAAAGACTTTTTAAAATTTAATGAAAATAAAGACACATCATACCCAAATCTATGGGACACAATGAAAGCAGTGCTAAGAGGAAAACTCATAAGGCAGAGTGCCTCCAAAATGAAAATGGAGAGAAAATATACTAACAGCTTAATGACACACCTGAAAGCCTTGGAACAAAAAGAAGCTATTTCACCCAGGAGGAGTAGAAGGCAGGAAATCATCAAACTCAGGGCTGAAATCAACCAAGTAGAAACAAAGCGAACCATACAAAAATCAACAAAACCAGGAGCTGGTTCTTTGAGAAAATCAACAAGATAGATAAACCCTTAGCCAAACTAACCAAAGGGCACAGAGACAGTATCCAGATTAACAAACTTAGAAATGAAAAGGGAGATATAACAACAGAAACTGAGAAATTTCAAAAAATCAATAGATCCTACTACAAAAGCCTATATTCAACACAACTGGAGAATCTGGAAGAAATGGACAGTTTCCTAGACAGATATCCGACACCAAAACTAAATCAGGATCAAATAGATCATCTAAACAGTCCCATAACACGTGAAGAAGTGAAAAGGGTCATAGAAAGTCTCCCAACCACAAAAAGCACGGGTCCAGATGGCTTCAGTGCAGAATTCTATCATACCTTCATAGAAGACCTTACACCAATACTCTTCAAACTATTCCACAAAATAGAAACAGAAGGAACTCTACCCAACTGGTTCTATGAAGCCACAATTACGCTGATACCAAAACCACACAAAGATCCAACAAAGAAAGATAACTTCAGACCAATTTCCCTTATGAATATCGATGCAAAAATACTTAATAAAATTCTTGCCAACCGAATCAAGAACACATCAAAATGATCATCCACCTCAATCAAGTAGCCTTCATCCCAGGGATGCAGGGATGGTTCAATATAAGGAAATCCATCAATGCAATCCACTACATAATCAAACTCAAGGAAAAATAAACCTATGAACATCTCATTAGATGCAGAAAAAGCATTTGACAAAATTCATCATCCTTTCATGCTAAAAGTCTTGTAAAGAACAGGAATTCAAGGCCCATAGCTAAACATGATTAAAGCAATATACAGCAAACCACTAGCCAACATCAACCTAAACAGAGAGAAACTTGAAGCAATCCCACTAAAATCAGGTACTGGACAAGGCTGTCCTCTCTCTCCATATCTTTTCTTTCTTTTTTTTAATATTTGAAATGAAAGATAATGATAATTTTTATTATATATGCTTTAAGCACAATTAAACTTGTTAAAGTAATATGTATTACTTAGAATTATTGATCTACAAGTCCAGTTCCTGATTAAAGGCACAATCTGTCATTTGTTGGAAATGTTGAACAACTCCCATTAGTAAGCTCTTTTTTTTTTCTTTTTTTTATTCGATATATTTTTTGTTTACATTTCAAATGATTTCCCCTTTTCTAGCCCCCCATTCCCTGAAAGTCCCATTAGCTCCTTTCCCTCCCCATGTTCTCCCACCCACCCCTTCCCACTTCTCTGTTCTGATTTTGCTCTATACTGCTTCATTGAGTCTTTCCAGAACAAGGGGCCACTCCTACGTTCTTCTTGTACCTCATTTGATGTGTGGATTATGTTTTTGGTATTCCAGTTTTCTAGGTTAATATCCACTTATTAGTGAGTGCATACCATGATTCATCTTTTGAGTCTGGGTTACCTCACTTAGTATGAGATTTTCCAGCTCCATCCATTTGCCTAAGAATTTCATGAATTCATTGTGTATGTGCCTTCTTACATCCAGAGTAATTAGATCATCAATGCTCTTGTTTAGAATATGGGAGTGGAAAGGGGTCCATTGCAATGGGAAATGGTCCATGGCCCTTGATTCTTTATTTTGACACAGGGTGTCCTACTGCAAGGAGGAGAATCTGGGAACATGTTTTTCCAATTATGATAATATTACTTTTTTAAAAAAATTATTTAATCTTTTTTACAGTCCAGATTTTATCCCCCTTCTTGTCCACCCACTTCTGGTTCCACATCCCATAAGTCTAGATTCCTTCTCCAGGAGGATGTTCCCACCCCACCCCCTACCTACAAGAACTCCCTGCTGATTGGGGGCCTCCAGTTTTTTTTAGGATTAGGTACATCTTCTCTGAGGGAGTACAGTCCCACAGTCTTCTGCTGAGTATGTGTTGGGTGCCTCATATCAGCTGGTGTATGCTTAATTGGTGGTTGCCTAGTTTCTGAGAGATCTTGGGGGTCCAGGATAGTTGAGACTGCTGCTTTCTCTCTTCTATCTCTTGTATTCTCCTGGTAATGATTAATTATTCCAGATCTCATTCCTTGGTTTTC
>NW_026263230.1:0-59158 GCF_947179515.1 Apodemus sylvaticus
TGTCATTTTGTTCTTTTGACAGTGTCCTTTGCCATACAGAAACATTGTAAGTTTATGAGATCTCATTTGTCAATTCTTGATCTTAGAACACAAGTTCTTAGTGTTCTGTTCAGGAACTTTTCCTCTGTGTACATGTCCTCAAGGGTCTTCCCCAGTTTCTTTTCTAGTAGTTTTAGTGTGGTTTTACGGGGAGGTTCTTGATCCTCTTTGATTTGAGCTTAGTACAAGGAGATAAGAATGGATCAATTCACATTCTTCTGCATGCTGACCTCCAATTGAACCAGAACCATTTGTTGAAAAGGCTATCTTTTTTTCCACTGGATGTTTTCCACTTGTTTAAGGAGGTGTTAGACCCATAGCTTTGACTAAGACTGTTGACAAAGTAAATATGTTTCTCTTCTCTGGCAGCTATTATGATTTTTAAATTTGCTAGTCTAAAGATGATCCACACAGACAGCATCAGCAGAAAGACTCATTAAAATGTTGGTCACCCTCGAACCTGGGGTGAAGTTAACAAATCTATTTTCTTCAGAAATTTACATGACAGCATATGAAATTGCATAAAAATGGGAATGTGGAAGAACTTGCTGTGATACCATTCTTGTTTCCCTAGATGAAAACAGAAGATCTAAATTTCACAAAGCTCCAATCATTGGTGCTGTCTGGTTTCTGTGTGGTGCCCACCTCTCATTAGCCCATTTCTACTTAAATTTGTCCTTTGTTTTGAAGGGTACAAAATTGTTTCATTCACTATTCTTATTTTTCTATAATTATATAATTACAACCATTATCTTTATCTCACTGAGGAACATCCAATTTACCCTTGCTTGATTTATTCACTCTATTAAAATTTTAGCAGTTCAATAGTCTAAACCTGAGATAGTCTTAAATCTGAATTGAAATCAGATAAAAATAGATATTTTAAAGTGTTTATGAGACAAACCAGGAGGCCTAAACCATACAAAAATGTATAGATAATACTCAAGAAAGCTGAGAGTTATTATTCAATATTAATTCTTTTCTTCATATATTATATAATAATTATTGTAAACCCCTTCTTTTTGTGACTAGAAAACTACATATATACAGTTTTGTCAACTTTTTTGGTCTTTTTTGACATTAATCGTTTTTACATAGGCTTAAGAAAATGTATAAACTTGTATATCTTAAACTAAAGAAAATCACCCTTCCTGGTTATCTGTCATTCATCATTTCAATCCCTTTTTCACTACTCTTTTTATTTACCTAATCATCTTTCTACAGTTCTCATCATTTGTCTTTCATTATGCTCTCTATTCTTTTCCTATCCTTCCTCTCTTTCGTTTCTAACACCGGTTTGCTGTTCCCTCTATCCCCCTTTCCTTCCTTCCTTCCTATTTTCCTTCCTTCCCTCCTTCCTTCATTTCTTTGTTACCTCTTCATTCCACATTTCTTTTCTTTTACTTGACAGATAATATTTATTTTGTAGAAATGCATCTCAACTATGATTATAAGACATTCTGAGCACTTTATTATGGTATGCACATTAGGCAACACTTATAGCTAGTAGTTTTTTACCATCATATTGCAGAAGTCTGTAACTATTCTCAGGATGAAATGATAAGAAACTGTGATCTCCATGAAGGGATATAATACTGTTTAAAAACATTGAAAACTGGAGAGTTTCATGTATCTATGTTTTCTGTTCTTTTCATCTTGCCTTAATAAAACACACCCTGAATGTGTTTGTTTATTGGTGAATTATTTTTAACATTGAAGTACTTCACTGAGCCTTGGTCTTGATGTTTTCAGAAGTTCCCAAGATCAAGGGTGCAAAACCACCAAGCTATCCTTTTCCAGGTATAAGCAGTCCTCCATGATTAAAATTTTCCGAATTTTAGGGGGGAAGAGTGGGTTCCTCATGGGATAATTTTAATATAAATGGGGGCTAAAATGTAAAGGTTCCATGATATTGAGGGAGATTGTATGCTCTTTTTAACTAAGAGAGGAAGCCAATCTGTAAAAGGTAAAGAATTGCTGGAAGGGAGAGTCTTAGAGGTAGTAGATGCAGGAAAGCATATTTCCCATTTGTCCTCTCAAAGTTTAAGCAAGAAACAATGAATTTTATATTGTTGAGACTACATAGAGACACAACCCTCAAATGGATTGCAGTGCAGATTGACCCAGGTTATAATGAGGGATCACTGAAGAGAGATTTCTAATCTGTTTGGGAGAGTTGTCTATTCTCAAGTAAGACCAAAAAGACTATTAGATTGCTAAGATATGCACAGCACTAGGATAGAAAATTGAATTTCATCATATCCTTCTGGATCATTTTTTCTTGAACACCCTGCCTAAGATCACTGTGAACTAATTCCTTGTTTCTGTCAATGCATTTATTCGCTCCTTCTGTCTATCTTTTGCTGGTTTCCCAAAAGTGTTCTCTGTCTTTATCTTGGAATGTAATCCAAACAGCTAATCATCACTCAATACCATCCTACATTTCCCTCTCTTTGGGTTGATGACTTAATATAGTTCAGATCAAGGAAGTGTGTAATAGGAAGCACACTGAAATTGTGGAAAAGGCCCTTGAAATTCAAATGATGGGAAATAAAAACTATAAATCAAGTCAAGTGATTTCTCCATCAATATAACTCATATGAGAGTGTTGGAATAGAAATATTCTTTCAAAGTTTAAATATAAATTTCTACTGTACATCAAATATGTGACTGAAAAACAACTATTCTCTAGATATACCTGATTTTAAAATTTTCCTTCACATGATAGTAATAATGAAATCCATACATTGATAAGGAAAAATGGTACTTGGTCTTCATATGGGTCCCCAAGCATCTGGAATATTTCTTGTTCTTGAATCTGTTGCCTTCCTGTTGATCACACTTCCATAAGTGGCTCACCTTATCTGGCCTCAGTAAGATAGTTGTCCTGTGACTTGAGTACCAGATCTTACATTGTTTGGAAGGTATATATAATATTATAAACTATCTGATTTGAACTACAGATTTCCATTCCTCATTACCTTTTTTCTTCCTTTCATAATAACATTCTTCTGCTAATATTTATTTTTAATATATACTTTATTTTTGGAAGATCTGTGATTTTCTTTTGTTTCTTCCCCCACTTTTTAACTTTATTTATTTATTTTTTTACACTCCATATTTTATTCCCCACTCCTATCCACCTTCTGACTGTTCCACATTCCACACCACCTCCTGATGACAAACACCTTGGGGCTTCCAGTCACTTTAGAGTTAGTTGCAACATGTCATTACCCGGCTATACCCTGCTGTGTGTGTGTGTTTGTTTGTGTGTGTGTGTGTGTGTGTGTGTGTGTGTGTGTGCATGTGTTGAGGGCCTCAAAGCAGCTGGTGTTTTCTGTGGTGCCTATTCTGTGGTGCAGTGTTTCAGGGATCACAGGGGTCCAGATTTATTGAGAGTGCTGGTCTCCTTATGGGGTCGCCCTTCTCCTCAGCTTCTTTCAGCCTTACCTATTTCAACAGCAGGGATCAGCTGCTTCTGTCCATTGGTCGGGTTCAAATTTTTGGATGTGACTCTTTCAGCTGCTTGTCGGGTCTTCTGAAGTGCGGTCATACTTGATCCCTTTTTGTGAGTGCTCCATAGCCTTAGAAATAGTGTCAGGCCTTGGGACCTCACTTTGAGCTGGATCCTACTCTGAGCCTGTCACTGGATCTTCATTTCCTCAAAATTCTTTTCATTTCCATCCCTGTAATACTTTCAGACAGGAACACTTATGGGCCAGAGTTGTGACTGTTGTATGGGGACCCTCTCCCTCATTTGATGCCTTATCTTCCTGCTATAGTTGGGCTCTATAAGTTCCCTCTCTTTACTGTCAGCAATTTCATCTAAGGTCTCTCCCTTTGTGTCCTGAGAATCTCTCATCTCAAAAGTTTGTGGTGCATTCTGGAGGGTCCCACCAACCTCCAACCACTTGAAGTTGCCTGTGTCCCTTCATTCTACTGGCTCTCAGGGCTTCAGTCCTTTTCCCTCACAAGAGGGAAGATCTTTCCCAAACAAGATCAGGCCACTCCCCCCAACTCCCCTGCTGTGGCCACTTTATTTCTCAGGCCCCTCCATCATTCCCCACATGTGACTGCTTTTTTCTCCCACTGATGTAAGACTGAGATTGGGCCCTTCAGCTTGTTGGCCTTTTTGAGTTCTGTAGACTCAAAAAATCATGTAGCCTTTTATTACCTTTATTACATGCTTATCTGTGCATTTTCTATATTTCTTTCAGTGAGTTATTGATATCCTCCTTAAAGGGCTCTATTCTTTTCATGAAATAGGGTTTTAGGACAGATTTCTAACTTTCAGATGTGTTTTATTCGGGGCTTGCTATGGTGGGAGAATTGGTTTTCCTTGATGCCAATATATTTTGGCTTCTGTTGCTATGGTCTTAATTTGCCTTTTACCATCTGGATGTCTTTGGTGTTTGTTGGTCTGGATGAGTGTCTGGAATCTGATTCTTTTGACCCTGGGTTGCTTCACTTCTCCTGGTAGGCCTGCAGCCATGACTGTAGAAGACCACCTGTGGGACTAACCAACTGGGAGCTCTTCACCAGGACAGAGATCTACTGATCTGTTTCCTTGGCTGCAGTAGATCTCCTTGGAGGCCTTCATACTCTTGTGTCTTTACTGGAACAGTCAAACTGTAGTCTAACTGCTCTGGGAGCAGCTGATCCTCAATTCTCTGAGTGCAGTTGATCCTCAACTGCTCTTAGAGCATTGAGTCCTCTAGGATTGGTTAGAATATGGCGCCTTCATGGTAGTTAACTAGCTAGGAGTCTGCCCCAGAAGAAAGGAAAAGATGGGGCGGCGGCGGCGGTGGCAGCAGTGGCTGGTTTAGCTGAAGGGCCATCAGCGGTGGAACCAAGGCGACACAGGGTCCAGTTAGGCCCTTCGCCCACGACCACTGACCTTCGCTGACCAGCCGGGCGGCAAGCAGCTGCAGTTCTGCGGAGCCTTTCGCTGCACGGAAGCCACTTCAGAATTCGGCTTCCCGCCAGTCAGGAGAGACTCACCTCCATCTTGATTTCGGACTCCACAGATCGGACAGACTGAGGAACACAAACATAATCCGAGGCCAACACCGCAGGGGTCTGAGCCCGACGGGCGTTGGCCTGCACCCAGGCCCTGGGCTGTTCGGGTGGCCATCGGGGTGCCAACCCAGCCAGGAGGTTTTTTTTCCCTGGCCAGCTCACGCGCAGCCATTTTGCCTACAGGACCCAGAGTGCTCGGGAGGGCAGAGACGGCTAACAAGCATAGCCTGAGGCTAACAAAACGGGGGTCTAGGCCCCAAAAGGCACAGGACTGACCCCAAGAACTGGGCGGCGTGGTGGGCCATCTGTGTGTCAACCCGCCCAGGAGGTTGATAGCACAACAGACTCTCCCGGTGCTTTCGGGGAGCACGGACGTGCACGCCGGCCATCCGGGTCACCTGGCGGACCCAATTAACAGTCATAGCCCTAGGGGAACTTTGCTCGGACCTTGGCCTCCCAGGCTTTTGCCTGGACTCAGGGCCTGGGCGACCAGGCTAACCTTGTGTGCGCCAGCCCGGTTGGGGAATCGGCTGCCCAGCGGAGTGAGCAGAACACAGGGGAGGTTACAGCAGCATACACCTTCGGCGCTCCCTGGGGGTGCACACGGGCTCCATCTGGTCCACAGACACAATCTGGGGCAAGGCCTCAGGCAGAAGCCCTCAGCTCAACTCTCTCCGCTTCAGATCAGCCTGGGCGGCCGCACCACATCTCCAGGTCCCTCAAGAGGCTAGCAGGGGCTTCCGGGCGGCCAGCTGGGAGAAGTCTGTGTGCTCCGGTAAATCCTGCGGGCCCCAGCGGGAGCCTTCAGGTGCCTGCTTCGGGATCTGAACAGCCTGGACAGCAGCACCCTGTCTACAGGCAGTGCAGGGTGTAAGCTGTGCACCAGAGGCCAACAGGGAAGGGGCAGCTTGCACTGGTGAGTCCTACACTGACAAGACCAAGTAACACCAGTGAGAGCTAGATGGCAAAAGGCAAACGCAGGAACGTCACTAACAGAAATCAAGGCAATATGGCAACATCTGAGCCCAATTCTCCTCTACCAGCATGTCCTGGATACCCCATCACACCAGTAAAACAAGATTTGGATCTAAAATCACTGGTCATGATGCTGGTACAGGAACACATGAAGGATATACTTAAAGAAATTCAGGAGAAAATGGATCAAAAGTTAGAAGCCCTTGCAAGGGAAACACAAAAATCATTGAAAGAAATCCAAGAGAATACAAAAGCCAACAAGGAGGAAATGCAAAAAACACTTAAAGAAATACAGGAGAACTTTGGTCAACAGGCTGAGGTCATGAAAGACGAAACACAAAAATCTCTTAAAGAAAAACAGGAGAACTTTGGTCAACAGGCTGAGGTCATGAAAGAGAAAACACAAAAATCTCTTAAAGAATTACAGGAAAGCACAAACAAGCAAGTGAAGGAGCTAAGCAAAACCATCCAGGATCTAAAATCAGAAGTAGAAACAACTAAGAAAACTCAAAAGGAGACAACTTTGGAGATAGAAAGCCTTGGGAAGAAATCAGGGGACAGAGATGCAAATATCAACAACAGAATACAAGAAATAGAAGAAAGAATCTCAGATGCTGAAGATTCCATAGAAACCATGGACTCAACAGTTAAAGAAAATGCAAAATGCAAAAAGCTTGTAACCCAAAATATCCAGGAAATCCAGGACACAATCAGAAGACCAAACCTAAGGATTATAGGCATAGATGAGAGTGAAGATTTACAACTTAAAGGGCCAGCAAATATCTTCAATAAAATTATGGAAGAAAACTTCCCTAACCTAAAGAGAGAGATGCCTATGAATATACAAGAAGCCTACAGAACTCCAAACAGACTGGAACAGAACAGAAATACTTCCCGTCACATAATAATCAAAACACCAAATGTTCTAAACAAAGAAAGAATATTAAAGGCAGTAAGAGAAAAAGGCCAAGTAACATATAAAGGAAGACCTATCAGAATCACAGCAGACTTTTCACCTGAGACTATGAAGGCTAGAAGGTCCTGGGCAGAACTCATGCAGACTCTAAGAGAACAGAAATGCCAACCAAAACTACTATATCCAACAAAACTCTCAATCACCATAGATGGAGAAACTAAGATATTTCATAACAAAACCAAGTTTACCCAATATCTATCCACAAACCCAGACCTAAAAAGGATAATAGGAGGACAACACCAATACAAGGAGGGAAACTTCACCCTGGAAAAAGCAAGATAGTAACCTTTCATCAAACCCAAAAGAAGTTAAGAAATCAAATTTAAAAAATAACGTCAAAAATGATAGGAAGTAACAATCAATATTCCTTAATATCTCTTAACATCAATGGACTTAATGCCCCAATAAAAAGACACAGACTAACTGAATGGATACGTAAACAGGACCCTACATTTTGCTGCATACAGGAAACACACCTCAGGGTCAAAGACAAACACTACCTTAGAGTAAAAGGCTGGAAGACAATTTTACAAGCAAATGGTCTCAGGAAACAATCTGGAGTAGCCATTTTAATATCAGATAAAATTGACTTTCAACCCAAAGTCATCAAAAGAGACTCTGAGGGACACTTCTTACTGGTCAAAGGAAAAATACAACAAGAAGAACTCTCAATCCTGAACATCTATGCTCCAAATGCAAGGGCACCCTCTTTCATAAAAGAAACTTTATTAAAACTCAAAGCACACATTGCACCTATCACAATAATTGTGGGTGACTTCAACACTGCACTTTCCTCAATGGACCGATCAGGAAAACAGAAACTAAACAAGGACACAATGAAACTAATTGAAGCTCTGGGCCAATTAGATTTAACAGATATATATATATATATAGAACATTCTACCCTAAAACAAAAGAATATACCTTTTTTTCAGCACCTCATGGTACCTTCTCCAAAATCGACCATATAATTGGTCACAAGACAGACCTCAACACATATAAGAAGATAGAACCAACCCCATGCCTCCTATCTGATCACTATGGAGTAAAAGTGGTCTTCAATAGCAACAGAAACAATAGAAAACCCACATACACGTGGAAATTGAACAATACTCTACTCAATGATACCTTGGTCAAGGAAGAAATAAAGAAAGAAATCAAACACTTTTTAGAACACAGTGAAAATGAAAACACAACATACCCAAATATATGGGAAACAATGAAAGCAGTGCTAAGAGGAAAACTCATAGCCCCGAGTGCCTCCAAAAAGAAAATGGAGAGAGCATACATTACCAGCTTAATGACACACCTGAAAGCCCTAGAACAAAAAGAAGCTATTTCACCCAGGAGGAGTAGAAGGCAGGAAATCATCAAACTCAGGGCCGAAATCAATCAAGTAGAAACAAAGAGAACCATATAAAAAATCAACAAAACCAGGAGCTGGTTCATTGAGAAAATCAACAAGATAGATAAACCCTTAGCCAGACTGACCAAAGGGCACAGAGAAAGTATCCAAATTAACAAACTTAGAAATGAAAAGGGAGATATAACAAAGGAAACTGAGGAAATCCAAAAAATCATCAGATCCTACTACAAGAGCCTGTACTCAACACAACTGGAGAATCTGGAGGAAATGGACAATTTCCTTGACAGATACCAAATACCAAAATTAAATCAGGACCAACTAGACCATCTAAACAGTCCCATAAAGCCTAAAGAAATAGAAGGAGTCATAGAAAGTCTTCAAACCAAAAAAAGCACAGGACCAGATGGTTTCAGTGCAGAATTCTACCAGACCTTCAAAGAAGAATTAACACCAATACTCTTCAAACTATTCCACAAAATAGAAACAGAAGGAACACTACCCAATTCCTTCTACGAAGCCACAATTACGCTGATACCAAAGCCACACAAAGATCCAACAAAGAAAGAGAACTTCAGACCAATTTCCCTTATGAACATCGATGCAAAAATACTCAATAAAATTCTTGCCAACTGAATCCAAGGACACATCAAAACAATCATCCACCATGATCAAGTAGGCTTTATCCCGGGAATGCTGTGTTGGTTCAATATACGGAAATCCATCAATACAATCCACTACATAAACAAACTCAAAGAACAAAACCACATGGTCATTTCATTGGATGCTGAAAAAGCATTTGACAAAATTCAGCATCCTTTCATGCTTAAAGTCTTGGAGAGAACAGGAATTCAAGACCCATACCTAAACATAGTAAAAGCAATATACAGCAAACCGGTAGCCAGCATCAAACTAAATGGAGAGAAACTTGAAGCAATCCCACTGAAATCAGGGACCAGACAAGGCTGCCCCCTTTCTCCTTATCTTTTCAAGATTGTACTTGAGGTACTAGCTCGGGCAATTCAACAACATAAAGAGATCAAAGGGATACAAATTGGAAAGGAGGAAGTCAAACTATCATTATTTGCAGACGACATGATCGTCTACCTAAGTGACCAAAAAAACTCCACTAGAGAGCTCCTACAGCTGATAAACAACTTCAGCAAAGTGGCAGGTTATAAAATCAACTCAAGCGAATCAGTGGCCTTCCTATACTCAATGGATAAGCAGGCTGAGAAAGAAATTAGGGAAATGACCCCCTTCACAATAGCCACAAACAGTATAAAGTATCTTGGGGTGACTCTTACCAAACATGTGAAAGATCTGTATGACAAGAACTTCAAGACTCTGAAGAAGGAAATGGAAGAAGACCTCAAGAAATGGGAAAACCTCCCATGCTCATGGATCGGTAGAATCAATATAGTTAAAATGGCCATTTTGCCAAAAGCAATATACAGATTCAATGCAATACCCATTAAAATCCCAACTCAATTCTTCACAGAGTTAGAAAGAGCAATTATCAAATTCATCTGGAACAACAAAAAACCCAGGATAGTTAAAACTATTCTCAGCAACAAAAGAAAATCTGGGGGAATCAGTATCCCTGACCTCAAGCAATACTACAGAGCAATAGTGTTAAAAACTGCATGGTATTGGTACAGTGACAGGCAGGAGGATCAATGGAACAGGATTGAAGATCCAGAAATGAACCCACACACCTATGGCTACTTGATCCTCGACAAAGAGGCTGAAAACATCCAATGGAAAAAAGATAGCCTTTTCAACAAATGGTGCTGGTTCAACTGGAGGTCAGCATGCAGAAGAATGGGAATTGATTCATCCTTGTCTCCTTGTACTAAGCTCAAATCCAAATGGATCAAGGACCTCCACATAAAGCCAGACACTCTGAGGCTAATAGAAAAGAAACTGGGGAAGACCCTTGAGGACATCGGTACAGGGAGAAAGTTTCTGAACAGAACACCAATAGTGTATGCTCTAAGAGCAAGAATTGACAAATGGGACCTCATAAGGTTACAGAGTTTCTGTAAGGCAAAGGACACCATCAAGAGGACAGATCGGCAACCAACAAATTGGGAAAACATCTTCACCAATCCTACATCAGATAGAGGGCTAATATCCAATATATATAAAGAACTCAAGAAGTTAGACTCCAGAAAACCGAACAACCCTATTAAAAAATGGGGTACAGAGTTAAACAAAGAATTCTCACCTGAAGAGCTTCGGATGGCAGAGAAGCATCTTAAAAATGCTCAACTTCATTAGTCATTAGGGAAATGCAAATCAAAACAACCCTAAGATTTCATCTTACACCAGTCAGAATGGCTAAGATTAAAAATTCAGGAGACAGCAGGTGTTGGAGAGGGTGTGGAGAAAGAGGAACACTCCTCCACTGCTAGTGGTGTTGCAAATTGGTACAACCACTCTGGAAAGCAGTCTGGCGGTTCCTCCAAAAACTGGGCACCTCACTTCCAAAAGATCCTGCTATACCACTCCTGGGCATATACCCAGAGGATTCCCCACCATGTAATAAGGATACATGCTCTACTATGTTCATAGCAGCCCTATTTATAATTGCCAGATGTTGGAAAGAACCCAGGTATCCCTCAACAGAAGAGTGGATGCAAAAAATGTGGTATATCTACACAATTGAGTACTATTCAGCCATTAGAAACAATGAATTCATGAAATTCTTAGGCAAATGGATGGAGCTAGAGAACATCATACTAAGTGAGGTAACCCAGACTCAAAAGGTGAATCATGGTATGCACTCACTAATAAGTGGTTATTAATCTAGAAAACTGGAATACCCAAAACATAATCCACATATCAAATGAGATACAAGAAGAAAGGAGGAGTGGTCCCTGGTTCTGGAAAGACTCAATGAAACAGTATTCGGCAAAACCAGAACGGGGAACTGGGAAGGGGTGGGAGGGAGGACAGGGGAAGAGAAGGGGGCTTACGGGACTTTTGGGGAGTGGGGGGCTAGAAAAGGGGAAATCATTTGAAATGTAAATAAATTATATCGAATAAAAAAATTAAAAAAAAACTCAGGAGACACCAGGTGTTGGTGAGGATGTGGAGAAAGAAACACTCCTCCACTGCTGGTTGGGTTGCAAATTGGTTCAACCACTCTGGGAATCAGTCTGGCGGTTCCTCTGAAAACTGGGCACGTCACTTCCGGAGGATCCTGCTATTCCACTCCTGGGCATATACCTAGAGGATTCTCCAGCATGTAATAAGGATATATGCTCCACTATGTTCATAACAGCCCTATTTATAATAGCCAGAAGCTGGAAAGAACCCAGGTATCCCTCAACAGAAAAATGGATGCAAAAAATGGAGTACTATTCAGCCATTAGAAACAATGAATTCATGAAATTCTTAGGCAAATGGATGGAGCTGGAGAACATCATACTAAGTGAGGTAACCCAGTCTTAAAAGATCAATCATGGTATGCACTCACTAATAAGTGGATATTAGCCTGGAAAACTGGAATACCCAAAACATAATCTACACATCATATGAGGTACAAGAAGAACGGAGGAGTGGTCCCTGGTTCTGGAATGACTCAGTGTAGCAGTATAAGGCAAAACCAGAACAGGGAAGTGGGAAGGGGTGGGTGATAGAACAGGGTGGAGGGAAGGGGCTTATGTGACTTTCGGGGAGTGGGGGACCAGAAAAGGGGAAATCATTTGAAATGTAAATAAAAAATATATCGAATAAAAAAAAAAGAAAGAAAGGAAAAGATGGAAGAGGTGGAAAGGATAGAAAGGGAGTGGTATTCGGGAAGGCAGGAGTTTTGGTGGCTGATAGTTCCCAAGTCCTCCAAGCTCCCAGAAGCAACTATGGGTCTCCAGCAGGGGGCGCAGTTTTCACCCTACTCAAGTGCAGGGGTTCCTCTGGTATGGGTCAGGATTTAGAGTCTTCAATGCAGCATACCAGGTAACAATCTGTCCCAGCAGAAAGGACATATACTTTACTTTTTATAAAATGTAATTTTACAATTCCTAATTCCTCTCCACTGTACACTAACTCTGATATATTCCTTTGCATTCTTCTGAATTCTGTAGCAGTAGTATAATTCTGTTTTAAACATTTATTGATGCTTTTAAATTGTACATCACATACCCCAATTTCACTTGCTTCCCTATTCCCTCATACCAATCCTCCATATTTGCAATGCACCCCAGATAATCTTATTGTAGAAGCTGTAGTGTGTTCTATGTCACAGTGTGCCTCACAGTGTACCGTATGTCCACATTTCACATTGTAATGAATCATTCATCTGTTCAGAAATCTCTGACTTCTGCTACACTATTAGAATATTTGTTCAGTCTGTAATGGCTTGGGTGCTCTGACACAGTTCCTGCCGCTGGAGAATCCCCAGGCCATTGATATCCATGATTCCCATGTGAGATCCTTGTTGTGGTTGCCTTATAGCTGATCATCTAACTCTTATATATTACTTTAAGTCTTTTTTCTAGGGAATATATTCCTTATACCATTACTCAGAACTAATCAGGCCATAATAAACAGATGCTCTTCTCAGGAATGAGTTATGGAGTTGGTCATGAGACTGTCGAGGACAAGATTCAGACTTTCCACTTGCCTTAAAGGGATGGGAAATAATCTAGACAGCATAACCACAAATGCAATAAAGGCCTAATGATCTTTTGTAAAAAATAGTTCATTGCCAGACCTGTCCTTATATTTGGAGTCATGAGAAATATGTACTCTATGGTCCAATGACAATTGCATTAAATTAGCCAGCGTGAACTTGGGAATATCAAGGATAAAGGGTCAAAGTGTTCTTAAGAAGAAAATGTATGAGTAAGAAAAGAAGAAATCTATAGAAACAAAGTAAATGATAGATAGGTTTATTTTATAGGAGATTTAACTAGTATTTGAAGAAGAATAAATGAGATTATGGAAATGCTAGAATGAGGAAACAAAGATTGGAAAATTAAAAGATGACATAGAAGCATGAAAAAAGTTAGTACTTTGTTTTTCTAACTACTTGAAGAAATGGAGAGGATAATGTGTACAGAGCTATTAGAGAGAGCTAACTACTTTACTTGCATACATGGTTAAATTTGTGAGATTATTTTTTGGTCTTTCAAGACAGGGTTTCTCTGAAACTCAAGCCCTGGCTGTCCTGGAACTTACTCTGTAGAAGAGGCTAGCCTTCCTCTGCCTCCCAACTCTTGCACCACCACTGCCCAGATAAGAAAATGTCTTAAACCTAGTAGTGTATGGTCTTTCTGTACTTACATGAAAATAGATACTAAAGACTGCATTGTGCTGTACCAGGAAAATAGAGCAGGAGATTCCAGCTATCCATGATGAACAGGCTGTGTAAAAACTGTAAGGATGTGCTTAGGCTTCATATTTACTTTCTGCTCTAAGGAAGCAGAAGTTGGGACTATTGATGCACAACTTAAAATTTATACACATTTAAGAATTTGCAAAAATAATAACAATGATCTCAGCCTTGATGGTGTAATTAAAATAATAAAATACTAGGTTTAGTCTCTCTGGTCAAAAAGAAGAAGGAAGAATGATGAGAATCCTCAGTTAACAGAAAGAATACCTGAACTTACATCTTGCAGCTATTATTGACAGGGTTATTATTGAATCCACATCTGACCCAGTCCCACCTTTCTGAGAACCCTCTTCACACTGAGGCTGGACCTTGGCAAATATTTGAACCTCAGTGGTACTCTTCTTCTATATCCTGATGTTTCCTTCTCTCAGTAAGTCCTCTAGCTTTGGATATGCAGGACTTTCCCCTTAATCCACTACAGCAGTTCATTGAAGTGGTAGATAATGTGATGGGTCAGTTCAAAGCCCTGGTTATGGGACTGGGAGGTTTGTCTGTGCACCAGCTTTTTCTTCCCCATACCAATAGGGCAAGTTCTCCAACAATGCCCCAGCTAGCTCATCCAAGGCAACAGATGGAAAGAGAAAAGCCCAATCTGTTCACATGCCCTCCTGAATGGCTCACATGTACACCCAGTGTTGGGTTCAGCTATAATGTACTTCCCAGATTATTTTCAGGGCCACTCTCCTGAGTGTTGCAGCAGCAAAATGACTGAGTCTGCTCTGCCAATCTCACGCCCTCAGGAGCTGGCTCATTCAACCTGACTATAACCTGGACCAGCTTTACTTTGCTGACCAGGCAAGATTCAAAGACTACACACTCAAGTGTTGCAAATGGTGAAATGTTGTGCCAGCTCTCCTAAACTCATGACCATTGGGCAAGCATTTTTGGGTACTTGTATTCTGTGCAATTGGGTTTTATATATTCAGGCAATATCTCTTCTTTCTGGGATCACTGTCAAGGTAAAAGACGAGTTATACTCTCATAATAAAACGTAACTAGTTTAGCATTAACAAAGAATATCAACATTTGAAAGGATGGTTTTCAATAAGAAATACAATTTAAAATAAAAACATATTTCAGGTATAGAATTATAAACTATAAAATAGATATAAGAGTAATTTATCTAAGTTGCCAAATATGATAGATTAAATGCTATAAGTACATATAACACCTAACAATTTACATAATTATCATAATTATGTTCAACATATATATAACAGTAAAAGCCTTTTTTAATTAGACAAAACGAGGATTTATGGATATGTGTATTATGTTATTGGGTTCCCCAGAATTATTTGCACAAGAATGCCCATGTTTCCATGTGTCCCCATTGTGGAACTCTTCCCCATGTTGGTTCTCTGTTTGGTAAATAAAGTTGCCAGCAGTCAGTGGCTGTGCTGAGATGACAGAAATGTGACTTCAGAATTCCCATGTGAAGGACCAAGGGGAGAAGAAGAAGCAGATCTGCCATGTTGGGAGAGGAGAGATGCCATGCCTGCAAAGGTGCAGGACAGAGATTATAGCTGTCATATAAGGGCAGGGAGAGAGCATCCCCAAAAGTGCTGCATGACTAGGTCTGGGGAAGTGAAATTGAAATATAGAATTTAGCAAGTAATAATTTAGGAATATTGTGAAAGGGCTGTAGAGATTAGAAAGTGACAGTACCATTGAGCTGGTTAAGACATATCAAAATGTAAACTTTCTGTGTATGTTCATCTATCTTTCATTCAGGGTCCAAGAACATTGGGGTGGGCAGCAAGGAACACACTACTACTGGGATCAACTTGATTATTTAACTAGGGTCTTCTACGAACTTCCCCCACTTCCATAGATAATAAGAATGGAAGGGTGGGGTGAAGACATCTTTACTTCAACCACAACACCCCTCATCAGTCCTGTTCTCCAAACTGCTGAAGCTGTAGAAGAAGAGAAAAGATCTGCTGCTCTAATGCAGTTCTAAACCATGCTGCCCTGGTGGTATTAAGCCGATTTTGCACAGCCCTCAGACAACATGACTCAGAGCAGAAGCTCAAGCATGGGACTTCAGACTGGATTTGGGTGGGGAAAAACCTATTCTGCTGCAGGATCACAGACTTAGACATAATTCTCTATGCCAGCACAGACCAGGATATCACCATGGCATTAGTCACTGACTGTTCCTCATTATCAAGTAGTTTCCAGATCAGCATGTTTTCACTGGGCATACATCCTTCTTCTCTTTTACCTTCTTCATGTCTTTAATACTTACTTTTTCATCTTAGAAGAAGCTGAAGAACATAGGTATCTATGATCATCTTATAAGTTGTCTCAGGAGTTCTATACCTATCCTTGAAGTGTTACATACACAGGAGTTAACATGGGCATGATCTCCCCATGTTACCCTCAGAGGTGCCATATTGATGATCAACTCAGGCTTGCTAACCAACAATATACCATGGTGACTGAATAGAGCTATCCTGGGGCTCACTGTCTGTGATACAAGGCAACGGGCTGGAGTAGGCTTAAGTATTGCCTGCTCCCTCCACTGAACACATAGCACAAGACTGGAAAATTTAAACAGCTAACTCCCTATACAGGCTCCAGAGTGGTTGTCATTTTGGGCTTTTACTCTGTCCTTGCTGATTGGTTCCAGGTGGAAATTTTCTCATTGTGTGCTTCTTATTCATTAACATTTTTAATATGATATTTTTATAAGTGCGTGTGCATGCACACACACATATGTATATATTTACACAATATATTCAGACATATATACACATATGTACATATTGGCATATATGTATATAATTATAATTCAGTATTTTGTTTCTCATGGAAGAATGCATGTACCTTCCCTAATATAAAAGGGGATACAGAATTCATAATAGCGGTTACTATAATTTACTGATGTAAGGGTACCTTCTGGATAGCTAAATCTCTGAAGAAAACTAAGACATAAGGTGGTTCTATAATATTTTATATATTTCATGATTTTAACTGAAGTTGATTAATGAACACCAGACATTTTACTTCATAAATGAGCATCATACCAATGTGATGCACAGATTAAATTGTGTCTAATCTATATAAAATTTAGCTATATTTTATTCAATAGTAGAAGTTTTGTTTCCCTGGTGGTTAACATAAGGTGAAGTTTCCTTAGTTGCAGGAAAGGCATCCACAAACTCAGAATATCTAGAGGTTATATTTACTTTATGACTGTATAAGAAGTTCATGACAACTGAATCATAATGAAACTATTTCATCTCTACAACATTTCCTCCAACCTGTATACCCTCGTTTCATTTCATATGTGTGTCCAATGTAACTTTTAAAATCCTGTTTCGGAATCTAATCTATGTTAAGGAATATGAGATTAAAAATTATTTTGAAATGGAGAGAGTACTTGCAGTTTTTTTGTGTGTCAACTTGACACAGTCTGGAGTTATCACAGAGAAAGGAGATTCAGTTGTTGAAGTGTCTCCATGAGATCCAGCTGCGGGGCATTTTTCTAATTAGTGATCAAGGGTGGGGGAGGGACCAGCCCCTTGTGTGTGGTGCCATCCCTGGACTGGTAGTCTTGGGTTCTATAAGAAAGCAAGCTGATCAAGCCAAGAGAAGCAAGCCAGTAAGGAATATTCATAGCCTCTGCATCAGCTCCTGATTCCTGACCTGCTTGAATTCCTGTTCTAACTTCCTTTAGTGATGAACAACTCTGTGGAAATGTAAGCTCAATAAACCCTTACCTCTCCAACTTGCTTCGTGGTCATGATATTTGCGCAGGAATAGAAACCCTGACCACGAAAAAAGCTCTCTGTCATATTGTATTCCATTTATCTTAACGTTTCTATGAACACCAAAACAACGTACAGGGAGATTATATCAAACTGACAAAAAAGATGTGTACATATTCTAATAAAACATATTTTATTATGTATATTATATGCATATGTTTCTTTAGAGAATCATAAATAAAACCATATCAATATTTAAACTGAGGGGAATACAAAACACAATTTTAGTTGGAAAAGCACTATGTATATACATATATGCATATTTTATATATGCATTTATTACATATTTTATAGTATGTGCTATGTAAATATGAATCAATTAACAACTCAGTACACAACATGTCCATTCTTAGCAAGTTATATATTAATAAATATAGGCTTTTATTTTTCTGCATTCTATACTGAGGTAATTTTCATTGTAAAGAAAGCTAGGAATTCTATGTAATGATTAATGGCACAGCAAGCACATGGAGAGATTCTACAGGATTTAAGAGCACTGGCTTCTCTTCCAGAAAACACATATTTAGTCATTAACTTTCAACAGGCCCTTACAATCTTCTGTATCTCTATCCTCAGCCTCTTCAAGAACTGAATGCGTGGAAATGCCACAAAGCTTTTATAGTAGGGGTCTGAAACACTTTTAAAAGTAGCTGATAGTTGCAGGGCTATAAAGATGAAATTAGATAAAGACTGACGTTATGTCTATTGAAATTGATTTGTTTTCTAGACATTTTGGTAGATCAAAAATTAATAATACCACAGAGCAGAATATGATTCTGTAGATGGTCTTATAAGAAAAATTATAAATTTTAATACATTATATATTGAGGGGAAAATTAAGATTGTAATATATTTGTCTCAAATATGTTTGACTTTTGTACCTCTTCAAAAGGTGACATATCATAAAACATAGAAGTTAATTTTCATGGGTTCACAAAGGCAGATAATCCTTAGCATACCAAATTAATATTGCTTTTTGCAATTGTTATATCTTAAAATTGAAAAATGATAAATAATAGTTAATGTGGACTTGGGAGCTCTTCTAGTACCAGAATTATAATTTGTAATATGGATAAATTTATTTTAAAAAGCCACCAACTTTTAAACTATTTGCTTTGTGTATTAAATCTGTAGGTAAATTGAGAGCTTGAATAAGAGAAGCAACACACTGTGTCTGAGTATTCTAGGTGAGAGCATACCAGTCATAAATAGGAAGTGAAAATCCTAAAGAAGAGTGTTTAATTAGCAAAATTTTAGGAGAAATTACATGATTGTTGATGAATTAACCAAAATAATGAATGTATGAGGAATATTTATGTAAATTTATTATCATTCAACTTCCAAAATCATTCGGATAAAAATCATGATAGTATTCAGTAAACATGAATGTGGGGAAAGATTATGTTAATACTTTAAATAAAAGTAAACTGATGTGGGAATGCAGATGATCAGATGGTGATGCAACAATGAGGAATGGAAAAGTGTTTTATACATTTCTGCACTGGGTAAATAAAATATGAGTAATAGGTGGAATATAGTGCAGAAGGTAAATCTTCTGCAGCGCTAGCCCCTGACTGATACTCTACTAATTCCTTGACATGACAGACTCGGTGGTGCAATAGCAGCATTATCTTTATCATTGGAAACCAAAATTTTCTTATTGGAGTTATGCTCTATACTAAAGGAAATCTAAATTTCAGATACTGTAATCCTGGGAAATTGCTGATAACTTGAGAGATATTAGACTCTTGCTGAATGTATAAATCTAAATTTGAGTATGTTACTTCATCCATTTAATTTTCATGTTACAAAGATACTTATATTTGTTCCAAATTTTTTATCTGGACACATAATTTTCCATGTAAATATGAAGTAGCAGCTCATAATATGCGTGCCCCAGGCAATCAGAAAACTTGATTCAATTGAAATGTACATTAAGAGCAATGAGATTGTTTAGTGTGTAAACACTTTGGGTTCGTAGGCTTGACAATCTGATTTTTGATTCCTTGAACTCAGATAAAAATGGATATTAAAATATTTCATCTGTGAACTACACAAAACATCCTTGACATGTGCACACACATACAGATTACACACAATATCTGAACTAAACAACCCTATACAAACTTATGTACATGAAAAGGAATCCTGTTGTTAAATATTCTTTTTAATAATAACTACCATGCACAATAAGTAAATTTATTAAGAGCTTTTATGCCAGCAGAGGAAATTTATTTATTAAGTCATAGAGAAATCCAAAGGCACTAAACAGATAAAGGTAAAAAGGTTGAAGAAAATAACGCGATAAAAATTTGAACTTCACAGTAAAATAAACAGAAGTAGATGAGAAAGATGGGTCCAGTGTTTCTCTTGTGATTTTGATTCCATGGACAAGTATTTAGTAAGTAACATCAATCTTGTAACCCGTGTGGTATGATACATCAATGAAAATATAGTAAATGAAAATAAAGTCATCATATAGGTAGGCTTAAAATAATTTCAGGTAGTGATTTTGGTTTTACTAGAGTTTGAAAGTTCTTTGTTTTCTGCATTATAAAAAAAGATCCATGAAATATATTTTGATCATATGTCTCCAAATATAATATTTTTAATTAAAAGATTGATTTTACCTAAATCAGATTAAATTTTAATTGACAAGGAATTTAATTAAGTCTAAACTCACCAAATGAATATCTTCATTGAGGACAAGAGGCTGTGAAATAAAAGTAATACAAAGTAAAATATGGTTTATTTATTCAATAATTTTAATAAGAATTTTGTCTGATTTACAAATAGAAATTAATAATTGCCGTTTCCTTCTCTTATTCCAGATCATTTTTTTTCAAGAAACAAAGCACAGTAACTTACCAATTTTGAAGACATCTTGTATATTTTTAGTTGTAATTCCATACAGAGTGATCAGGTCCATATTGAAATTCCATAATTCTTTACTGAGACAGCATTCTTTTGCTCCATTTTGTATAAGAAATCAAAAGTGATAACAATTAGAAATCCGCCCAGTTTTAAAGAATAGTTTTCACTATATTTTACTGTGAAAACAAACGTAATTTGATTTTTAATTTTAGTATTTTGAATATTTTATCTTCAGTATTGGAAGCACATTCATTCCTGCATAACCCACTGAGATCATGAACCTCATTTTTTCTCAATGAACACACACACACACTATCACCACCACCATCACAACCACCACCATCAACAACAACAACACACACATGCACATGCAGACACATTTTTTAACCATTGATAACTTATTTTTTCAGTCCATTTATTGATGTTTGTTCTTTCCCTTCATAATGGTCAAAATACCAGGAGCCTCCTCTTTCATTAAAGCATTATTACAAAGCACTCTATTAGAGCTCTAATGGCATTTTATTTACTATATGTAGAGCTTTGTCTGTTTACAGTTTCTTAAAGTTTTCATCACATATTTTTATGGGTAATCTACATCACCACTCTGGGTACGCCAAGGTACTTTACAATTGACAATCTCATATTTGATTATCAGTTTGTATACTTTACAAGAAATTTTAGCACTGTTACATTTCCAACAAATGTAGTGACATTAAAATATTTGGTTTGCTTTCTGGAGAGTGGAGGCATTTTTTCATTTCTCTGCATTTCAGGTGATTAAACCCAGTAACTGATATATGTGGTGCTTAGCAGTTGGTCTTATGGACATTGGTGACTTAAAATGATATTACACATTATTTTAAAATATATTACCCAAAATAACACCCAAAATTTTGTTCTGTACTTGAAAATATTTCTATGAAATGCAGATGCTTGAAAACAAATGTTGAATATTTTCTTAATCTACAAATGTTTGTAAATGAACAAATTTAGGTATCATAAATACAAAATACTCCACTCAAGTTTCTAATGTTTCTATTTCCTTCAAAAAATTCAAGAGTACGATGACAGTGGAACTTGATGCAAAATGAACTGAAAACAAAATTTAACATAAGACTGAAAACAAACATTTGCTCTGGATTAGATAACATGAATGAATTTTGTCTTTTACATTTTTCTGGGCATACACATTTGTTTATGTCTGTAAAGTAATTACCCATCAAAAATAAAATAAAACATTTCAAAATGTATTGTAGTTTGTATACTAATTGTCCATCACATGACTTACCATCCTAGAAATAACAATACATTTGTGAGAATTAAGTAAAATTTAACACTTTTTATCTAATATTATATTTCTTTAAAATCTTGAAAATCACATATGTGTGAGACTCAATTCTACTTGAAATGTATGTTTTATGTCAGAAATAAAAGTTAACAAACACATATAACAGTAAATAATTTTATTAAAAGAATAATGTATATACAAGCTTATGCATTTTCTACACTTTTCGAAAAAGAGTCATACCCAACATGTATTGTTTTAACTTTGTACATATGATGTTTTAAATCAAAAAAAGAACTTGTATAAATGCCCAAGTAAACATATATGTATATGTTTCCTCCATTCACTACATTTCAGGTGATGTAATCCAAGCACTGTTTTTGTAGTTTTCATTAACCACTTGCTAAATTTTGGGCTAAGATAAACCCCAAACACTCAATTTGGTTTGTATTGTAAGGCAAAGCACTTAAGACAGTTGTATCTATATAAAAGCCATAATATTATTAGACACTAGAAAGCTCTCAAGTTTCAAAAAATGTCTATATAATTTATTGACAAAATTTCTCTAAACTTTATAATAAACTTTAGTATTTCATTTTCATAAAGTTTTTTAAAAGTGTTTTAGAAACCACTTACCTTTTTATTTTGGGGAGAATGTATAAATGTTCCCACTTTATTCATAATGTGTGGAGTATGATGGAATTTTAGATGAGAAACCAAAACTGTATAAAATGTTCATAAGCAAAATGAACATTTTATTACCTTTAGTTCCATCTTTTTGTGTATGAAGCCAGTTTTCTGGGAGAGTAGAAAAAGTCATTATGACACTATCACAATCCTGCAATAAAAGGATCTCCACCCTGGTTTATGTTCCAGGATGTATGATACTCTGAAACAAGGATACACAAGTAAACTTCTACTGCACTCATTAACTTTCTCTAAAATATTTTGTTAAAACTACCATTAAAGGGGGCTAGAGAGATGGTTCAGTGGTTAGAACTGACTTCTCTTACAGAGATACTGAGTTCAATTCCCAGCAACCACAGGGTGAATCAAAACCATCTATAATGGGATCTGATGCCCTCTTCTGGTATGTACTCATGAAAATAAAATTAATAAATCTCTAAAAATACTACCTTTAAAATTTCTATGAGTATGAATTAAATGTACTTTTTACATTTTTATCATCTGAATATGTAAGACACTCATTTGATGAGCTGAAAGTTAGAACACCAACTTTTTGAAGCAGAAATGTATACAGTTGTCATCCATACCTGTGCCTACATACAAAATAACATCATTCAATTTGTAGTAGTCAATACGTCACATACACTACTTGCTTAAAATACACAAATCATTTATGTTAAACTGTGTATATACCACAAAGCAATGTACTAATATGCTCATGCATGTTCCTCATGTTGTCCATTTCTGCACACATGCACTGAGATTATTTGAGATTATTTGTAGTATAGGAATATTGGTAATGTACTTAACTACACAATAGACATAACACCTAGATGAGACAAAAGAATTTACTCATAAATTGGTACCTGCCTATAGAGTGTTTGGGAAAGGCCACTACAAACATCATGATGTGTACTGTAATTCTGTATATGGGATGTATATGCTCTCACTATCTCAGTCACTTTGTCCTAATATATAACTTTACCACTATTAGAAAATTGTTCCATTTTTCAAAATCAACTTTGATGATATAAAAATAAAATTCTGTGTTCTACCGTGTTATTATTTGATATAGACACAGTCGTTATATCTACAAACATAGAGTAATTTATATGGAATACCTGAATTCATGATCAAAATTACATGCTGACATAGGTTTACTAATTTTCATATATTGAAATTACAACTGAATATGCTGTATTTTATATTTAATTATGTATATATAAACTTAAAATACAGCATTTTATATATATATATATATATATATATATATATATATATATATATATATATATATATATATATATATATATATGATAGTCTAAAATACAAATTGGGAAAAGATCTTCACCAACCAAACATCAGATAGAGGGCTAATATCCAATATATATAAAGAACTCAAGAAGTTAGACTCCAGAAAACCAAATAACCCTATTAAAAATTGGAGTACAGAGTTAAACAAAGAATTTTCACCTGAAGAACTTTGGATGGCAGAGAAGCATCTAAAAAAATGCTCAACTTCATTAGTCATTAGGGAAATGCAAATCAAAACAACCCTGAGAATTCACCTTACATGAGTCAGAATGGCTAAGATTAAAAATTCAGGAGACAGCAGATGTTGTCGAGGATGTGGAGAAAGAGGAACACTCCTCCACTGCTGGTGGGGTTGCAAATTGCTACAACCACTCTGGAAATCAGTCTGGCGGTTCCACCGAAAACTGGGCACCTCACTTCCAGAAGATCCTGATATACTGGGCATATACCCAGAAGATTCCCCAACATGTAATAAGGATACATGTTCCACTATGTTCATAGCAGCCCTATTTATAATAGCCAGAAGCTGGAAAGAACCCAGGTAGCCCTCAACAGAAGAGTGGATGCAAAAAATGTGGTATATATACACAATGGAATACTATTCAGCCATTAGAAACACTGATTTCATGACATTCTTAGGCAAATGGATGGAGCTGGAGAATATCATACTAAGTGAGGTAACCCAGACTCAAAAGATGAATCATGGTATGCATTCACTAATAAGTGGATATTAACCTAGAAAACCGGAATACCCAAAACATAATCCACACATCAAATGAGGTACAAGAAGAACGGAGAAGTAGCCCCTTGTTCTGGAAAGACTCAGTGAAGCAGTATAGGGCAAAACCAGAACAGGGAAGTGGGAAGGGTTGGCTGGGAATACAGGGGGAGGGGAGGGGGCTGAGGGGACTTTCTGGGAGTGAAGAAAATAGTCTAAAATACAACATATATTATATAAATTATTAAAATAAAATATATATAGATATATGTACAAAATATGACATACTTTATATAAAAAGTTCCTGTGGTAATACAGGTGTCTTAGGTGATTTGTAGGAGTATATTCACAAAAAAATAACTACTACAAATTTAAATATGTAAATTAAATTTCACCAGAAATACTTTTACACTTGTAATTATATTTTCTCGTAACATTATTAAAATCCCAATAGGAAAATCCAGTTTACCACGAGTCATAACATTCCTGAAAATGTTAATAACACATAATCTAATATCAAAAGTTTAGAGATAATACTTTCCAAATCTCATTCTTTTCCCATTATGTTATACTACTTCAGTGAATTTCAAGAGATAAACAAAGAATTTAACAATATTTAGCTTCATATCAGTTGTTATTTCCTGGTCAGTGTTGTGTAAATATTGTAATGGTAAACCATCTCTTATCACTGAGTTATTTTCACATACTGTTAAGGATATGCTAGTAACTATACTTTAATATTTTAGTTTTTTTGTGACTGAATATCTTTACCTTACCTGATAAGGAAGATGATGCACACTTCAGTGTCATTGTTGTAATACAGAATATGATGTACATTAATTCTTAATGAACCATTTTCTCCTATTAACTTTAAATCATTAGCTGCTAAGTAGAGCATGTGAAATTCACCTGAAAACTGAAATATATATATATACTTTGAAAACTCAGTCAAATATTGTACTTTTATTTTTAATGCCAGTAAAAATGTTTTAGCAGTTGTTCTTATATTAGGTAATTTTAAGAGATTGAATTATAAGTGATGATATTTCCAAATGCTAAAATTCTCAAGAAATGAAACAGTGATTAATTTCTGTGCATAAACTGGACTACGTTAAATCTGAAAACATATACATTTTAAATAATAGTTTGGATATGAGCAACCAAAAACAGACGGCACGGAGGTGTTTTGTATCATTTAGGTATTGGATGGAAAAAAATCTTAGACTACACAGGTAAAGGTTTTCTGAATAGAACATGAAAAAATATAAATAAACCTAAGAACTGACATATGGCATCAACTAAACCAAATATTGTTTACACAAATGAAAACCTAATACAGAGAAAAGTAAGGCTAATTAAAGAGAGAAAACTATACAGACACGCTCACCAAAAGGGCAAGTATCTAATATTTGCAATTAAGTAAAATATTTAAGTATTAAAAGCACAAACAAAATCAGATAAATTATAGCCTAATATGCTGGGCAGTAAGTTTGAGGAAATTTGGAGTTAAATGTAGTCATATATTAATTTAAAAGCCTTAAATTTTGCTCAATTCTCACAAATATACTCTTATTTCCAGGATAGTAAGTCATGTGATTACCACTAAAATGAGTTATAAAAGTTAACTGAAACTTAAAGAGTGTGCAGTGCAGTTCCTACATTTGTTAAACAATATTTTGACTGACATAATTCAGGGCATTGAGCTATTTTGTATTTCTAATCGCAATATATATTCATTAAAATATCTGATTTATGATGATGGACATAGTTGTGATAGCTATACCCATAATGATATACATGACAAATCACAACCATGATATGTATGGATATGGCATCATAAAATGTTTTTGTGATGCATGCTGTCAGCTGAATAATTCAATCACACAATCACTTCATAATGTTTTCCTGATTTTTTTATGAACTATTATCACTTATAATGTACGACTCCGTGTATTCCATTTCTTTGGGCAGTTTTCCTTCCTCCTGTCTTTTTAAATATCCAAGTTCTGGCTAGAAAGTCTATTGGGCAAAGTTTAAACACTTGCCAAATATACAGGAACATGAATAGATAGATTGCTTCCTTGATGAAACAAAGAAACATTAATATATATTCAAGGAACTGTATAAAGATCTTAATTACCCCTATACTCTAGCATGTACAATATAAAGGTCACCCAAGTGAATGGCTCCTTTGTAATTGTAAACTCTCAGTCAGCAGGTTTAGACAAAGAGAAGATTTGTAATATATTAGGCAGTGAACATGGAAAAATTTCTACAAATATATGCTCAAACAAAAAATAATGTCATCATGGGGATTGCCAATGATACAAATTTGCCCAGACTTATTTCATATTTATCAGTATTTGTGTAGATAGTAACATTTATTAACTGCATTTTCCAGTGCAACATGTGGGTACCACATTGTACATAGAATATTGCCTCATTTGAATGAATTTATTTTAAAACACATTTTATATTTTTGAAATCTACAGTTGAGTTTTCAGGAAATCCAATATCACAGACTGATACAGAGGAGCATCTGCTGTTTTACGCTGAATGAAAGAGATATTCTGACTTATAATTCATTTTTTAGAGGACATGTTTAATCCATACTGATTTGAATAATCCATTATGCATGTAACACGTCCAATTGTGTTAAAAACTATAAATATACACTATCAATGTGCTTATATGTTTATACGGGGATGAGCTAGGGGATTTTCGGAGGGGAAACCAGCAAAAGCGAAAGCATTTGAAATGTAAATAAAGACAACATCTAATAAAAAAGAAAAAAACCTCAAGCAAAGTTAAAATCAGGAAATTTTAAAACTGTTTATTCTAATAGAAAAAATTACTGTGAATATAGCAACTATAGATATAGACAGATGGGTAAGTTCTACGATCAATTCAAATATCTTAAGCAGTGTTAACTCAGGAAAATATAGTTTAGCTAATGTTATATATATATATATATATATATATATACATGACAAAATAATTTTATTTGAAGAAACAATTGATGAAATCATGAAGCTTTGAGCATATTAACCTAAGTTAAAAAGAACATCCAGTCATTGTATTAGAAATGTACAATTTCAGACCAGGAAAGGTGTGGTTAGACAGTTTTGTGGCTATGAGAGATGACTTGTATTTAAACCAAAGCAGATGTGTACCTAAAATTGATAAACCATTCTATGTTTTTACAAAACAGTGTACTGAGAAATGATATTGCTTACTGCTTTTGGTGTGCATATATATTGGTAATACTCACATAAACATTATCACTCATGCAGATAAATACAAACACATTTATGAATATGTACACATTCTTAATAAATTTTTAAAAAATTAGTAATGTGTGTGTGTCCGCAAGTATAAAACAAAATATGGTTATCAAATTGGCTTAGGTAGCTGTCCCCAATGTGTAAAGAAAACTAATCAGACCATACCTCTGCTTCGTCCACTTCTGAAAGTGTTACCACTTCAGCATCAACAAAGCAAATTACACTAATTAACAACAGGATCTTCATTTTGCCACCTCTTCATGTGCAAGTACTTGAGAAAGTCTTTCTAGTTCAGTTGTTGTATGCTATATAAATCAATCTGCATATTTCCCCTTTCTGGAAACACTGCAGTGTGAAATATGGTTCATTGTGGAAGCTTTAGTGCTGTTTGGCAACATAGTCTGTTTGGCAGTTAGTCAACAACTTAGTCTGACATTGCTATATTTTTCTTATGACATTTCACTCATGGAAGGATAGGATAATGCTGATTGTGAACAAGCGCAGCAAAAATAAATAAATAACTTTAAATGAGCATATGAGACTATAATCATGTCTATTGCTATGTCATTTCATTGAGATTAAAGCTCAAATTGCACATTCTACATTTAAACTTTATGTTATGGTTGGTCTATAGGAAAATCATGAGGTGTAAGAAATGGCACATGGTTTTCTGCTTGATGAGTCCCCTGGCAATCTGCTATTCAATTCAGATCTCCATTTCCACACTACCTCTCCACACACCACCATCAGACATGCAGAACCTCAACAATATAGGTTAACTTCTTTTCTAACACCCACCTTCACTGATCAATGAGTCCTCTGGGACACTCCCACTATTCCCGAAATCTGTGCTTTCTCTGGCCTATCTCCAGTCTCCTGATAACTCTCAACTACATTCATCAAAACAGTAAATCCTACACTATGCAGACCTTCTGATCTAGAACCATGGAGCCCAGAGGAACCCATTAAAGACCTGCCACACTGGGGTCTTCAAGATTACTACCACACCCCAATACCTACAAAAACAGGAACATCAAGGAATTGAAGTCCTCCAGGATGGCTAAAGGAACTTGAAAGTACCCAATCAACAAACTCCAGGGCAATATGACACCTTCAGTGCACAGCTATCCTACAACCAAAAGCCTTGGATATCCTAACACAACTGAAGCAGAAGATAGTGACTTTAAATTCGATCTTATAAAGGTGATAGAGGCCTTTAATAAGGACACGAACAAATACCTTAAAAATTATTCAAATAGGTAGAGCTCTTTAAAAAGGACACCCAACAGGATAAACAGATGCAAATATTACCAGTAGAACACAGGAGATGGAAGAGAGAAGTGCAATAAAATGATACAATAGAATAAATTGATACATCAGTCTTAGAAACGTTAATGCTAAAAAATTTACCGACAGTAAACATCCATAAAATTGGGGATGGCATCAAAAGACTTAACCTATAATTAATGGGAATAGAAGAAGGTAAAGAATTTCAATTCCAAGGCCCAGAAAATATTCTCCATAAAATTATAGAAAAAGACTTTCCCAACCTAACAGAAGAAATGCCTATAAGCATACAAGAGGCTTTATATACCCTACCAGACTGGATAAGAAAAGAAAGTCCTCCTGCTACAATATAATTAAAACACAATATATGTATTCAAAGAAATAATATTAAATACAGATGAAAAAAATTGTCAAGTTTCATACAAATGCAGACACATCAGAATCACACCCAAATTTACCACAGACATTCTAAAAGCTGAAAGGGACTAGAAAGATTTGCTGCAAGTTCTAAACAAAACCCAGGTGCCAATTTAAACTGATATAACCAAACACCCCCAAAGGAAATAGCCCTAAATTGCCCTAAAGACAGATAACTAGATTTTTCAAGAAAAAAGCTTTCCACAATTCCATCTCTACAGAATATATTAGAAGTAAAACTTTAATTCAAGAAGGATAACTATGTCCTAAAAAACACAAAATTAAATGATTCCACACCACAAAAAACAAGGAAATTACACACACACACACACACACACACACACACACACACACACACATGTACCACAAACATCAAAATAAGGGGAAATATCAATCACTGTTCATTAATATTTCTCTACAACAATGTATTTCATTTCCCAATTGAAAACATAGGTAAATGCGTTCAAAATGAGTTAAAAAACATAGCCCATCATTCTTTTGCATACCAGTGATACATATCAGCCCAAAGATAGACTATACCTCAGAGTAAAGGACTAGAAAACATTTCCAAGCAGATGGTCCCATGCCTAATACTTAATTAAATAGTCTTTGAACCAAAATTAGTCAAAAGAGACAGGCAAAGTCACTTCAGTCTCATCAAAAATATCATCCAAAAGGATATATAAACTTTGAACATCTATGCCAAAAGAAATTGCACCAACATTTGTAATAAAAACATTGCTAAAGTTTAAATAACAAATTAAATCACACACACTAATAGTGGGAAACTTCAACGCCCCACTCTTAACATTTGAAAACTCATCCATACTAAACTAAATAAAGAAATAATGAAACTAATATAAATTATGATTCAAAAGGACCTAACAGAATGCAATGGGATATTTGACCCAAAACTAAAGTAATATATCTTTTTCTCAGCACCTCATATACTCTTGTTCAAAATTGACTTAGAGTTCACAATGCAAACTTCAACAAATACAATACTATTGAAATAGCACCTTATATTTTATCAGACCACCATGAAATAAAGCTGGATTTCAACAACTACAGAAAATATCAATGACTGCACAGTCTGGAATATGAACAAGTTTCTAATCAAATATCTCTATGTCACAAAAGAGATGCAAAAAGAAATTAAAGACTTTCTATAATTCAATGAAAATTAAGGCACAACATACCCAAATTTATGAGACACAGTGAGAGTAGTAGTGAGAAGATCATACACCACACATCTCCATGAAGAAATTAGAAATTCCTCATACCAGCAATTTAAAAGTACACCTGAAAGCTCTAGAAGAAAAGAGAAGTCAGGATACCACAGAATAGTAGAAGTCATGGGAAAATCAAAATCAGGGCAGAAATCAATCAGTTAAGACCAAAAAAAAAATTACAACAATCAAAGGAACCAAGAGCTGGTTGTTTGAGAAAATCAAAAGGATAGGAAAAGTTTTAGGTGAACTAACTGAGAGACAAAGAGATGGCATGCAATTAAACAAAATCAGAAATTAAAAGGAAATGAAAGCTTCACTGAGTCTTTCCAGAACAAGGGACTCAGTGAAGCAGTATTCGGCAAAACCAGAACTGGGAAGTGGGAAGGGGTGGGTGTGAGGACAGGGGAAGAGAAAGGGGCTTATGGAACTTTTGGGGAGTAGGGGGCTAGAAAAGGGGAAATCATTTGAAATGTAAATAAATTATATCGAATAAAAAATTTAAAAAAAAAGGAAGTGAAAGCAACAACAGGTCAGGAATTTCAAAGAATCATTACGTCTACCTTCAAAAATCTGTAGTCTCCAAATTAGAAAATCTTAGCAAAATGAATGAATTTCTAGACAGTTACCATTTACCAAATTAAATTATAATAAGGTAAACTATTTAAACAGCCCCATAATGCCTAAAAAAAGAAACAGTCAGTACAAGTGTCACAACTAAATAAAAATTCCAGTATCAGAGATGTTTTTTGGTGCAGAATTCTACCAGGCTTTCTAAGAGGAGCTAATTTCAGTATTCCTTGAGTTACTCTAAAAATATAAAAATTTAAGGAGCTCTGAACTACTCACTCTATGAGGCAATAATTAGCTTTATACCTAAACCACACAAAGAAATCAACTAAGAATACTTTTGAACAATTTCCAGAAGCATGTCAAAGACATCATCAATCAAGAACAAGTAGGATTGATCCCAGGGCTGAAGAGGTGGTTAATTACGTGAAAATCCTTGATTGTAAGCCCCAATATATACTAACTTAAAGAAAAAAATCACATGATTATTTCATTAGCAGCCGAAAATGCCTTTGATAAAAACCCAACACTCCTTCAAATTAAATATATTAGATAAACCAGGGATAGAAGGCACATGCATAAACATAATCAGAGTAATATACAGCAAGTCAATTGCCAAAAAAAGAATAGAACAAAAAGCCATAGAACAAATGAGGCTAAACTGAAAGTCCCCAGTGAGTAAGCTTGAATCTCACTTAGAATGGGAAATAGAATAGTCAGAAGCAGATGAAGGGAGTGAACTGGGAAGGAGAGGGGAAAGAGGATGGGAATGGAGTATCCAGGATCACATATAGAAAAGGCAGAAGAGATGTCTAGATGGCCATGAAAATGAATGCAGGCCTGCAATTGAAAGGGGTGAAGATGTGGCTGTATCACCAGAATGAGACTTGTCACAAAAAAGGGAGGTGCACAAGAATCAATGAGAGTGATCTTAGCTGTGGCTCAGTACATCGGGGATATGGAACCTGAAGACATTACCATCGGTATCCAGAAATGAAATCAGGTTTAGCAGTAGAGACTCCATGACCCCAAAACTATCAGGATAAAATTTATCCAAGAATTAAAGATATAGGTAATGGAACAGAGACTGGGGAAATAATTAACCAATAACCAGGCCAAATTGAGACCCATCCCACAGACAAGCACCCATCCCTGAAACTATTAAAGTTATTATGTTTTACTGGCATACAGGAATGTGTTGTTTTCTGTGAGGCTGCAAATAGAAGCTGACTCAGACTGATACAAACACACACAATCAAACAGTGGATAGAAAATGGGGGCTCTCATGGAAGAGTCAGAGGAAGGATTGTTGGCCCAGAAGAGGATAGGGACTCCACAGAAAGACAAATAGAGACAACTGACCTGGGACCTTGGGGTGCTTAGATTTTGAAACACCAACCAAAGAACATACACAGCTGGACCTAGGCCTTCCCACTGATAGATAGAAGATGTACAGCTTGAGGTACTTGTGGGCCCAGAATAAAGAGAGCAGTGGCTATATACTAAAAGATGAAGCCTGTTTGTGTGATATTTTTTATTAGCTATGCATCCTTATCCAGCCTCAGTGTGAGTGGAAGTACCTAGTCTCACAGATACTTGAATTGCCCTGGTGGGGGGGTGATATCCAGTGTAGCCCCCACTTTCCCAGAAGAGAAGGGCGTGGGAGGATTGTGAGAGTAGGTGACTGGGAGAAGGGCAGTGAGTAGGATGTGAAGTGAATAAGTAAAATGAAAATGCAATTCAACTAAAAAGAATACACAACTGACACACAAATACACACACATGTACACACGCACACTCACATGCATTTGCGCATGTTCTAGCTTTAGCATGAGCTAGCTTTAGCATTTATCTTACTGTCTCTGTGTGCTGAGAAAACTCTTGTATCAACTGAAGTCCTGATTGAACACCATGACCAAGTAAGATAAATGTCTGAAGTTACCCTGGAATCAAGTCCTTAGAGAAAACAACATTGATGTAGTCCAAGGTAGGATCAGGCAGGAAGGTGGAGAAGTATGTACCAGCATCTCAACATCTCAGAGAGTGAATCTTGCTCCTACTATATTGGTGTCTGGCCCTTTTATTCTGCAAAATACAGACTTTCACAATCAATACAAATAGTTATTTAAAGACATTGTATGGTATGGGAAGTGCACTTAGATCAGGCATAGGTGACTTTTTTATCTTTAAGCAGCTGAAACATATCTGCTTTCTGTATGACCTAGTTTGATCAATAACCAAAATGCAGTATAAATCTCCATTCATATCATATGCAAGATTGGTGTAATGAATCTTTAGAAGTTTCTAGCCAACAAGATCTTTGTCTATGTACACGTAACATTCTGGTTACAGACATTTTTATGTCTCAGCCAGTCTCGGTGCTTTTCACTTGGAGAAGATTTAGCAAATCATGTTACTCATCCTGTCTGGTCTTCTTGAATTCTTTCTTCCTGTCTATAGTCAAGATCCCCAAGGTGTCTCCATTTTTCAAATCTTATCCTTATTACTTTTGTTGGTCTACAAAGGCTTTTTTCTTTCCTGTTGACACACAAAACATGATCTTTCTCAACAAAACATACAAATTGTTCACGAGTTTGAACTCATAGCACCCTCTTTTCTTTCTAATTCTGCTCTAATTTAACATGTCTCAATGAGGATGGACAATCTCACCATTACCACTAAACAGAAAAATATATTTATGCTGATAAATCAAACCAAGATCAGATACGGTTCAAATAGGTTTCTCTACAATGATGTATTTATTATTATTTATTGATACAGGGTTGGTCTGTGTAGCCAAGGATGACCTGAGTTTGCTTTATAGATCAGGCTGGCCTAAAACACAGGTCATTAACCTCTTTCCATATTTATATAAGAAAATTGTAATACATCTCAGAAGTTTAACCCTGGAAAGTATTCAAGTCTCTTAAAAGTTTCGAGATTATTGATGAATTACAGGGATGGTAAGGCTAAGGCGTCATCAGTGTTTGTGGTTAACTATAATTCAAGCAATAGCAAAGTGCTTGATGAAAAGTGTAACTGATTAAATCAATATAATGTTCTCATCAAAAAAATAAATTAGTATCCATTATAATTATTATGTACTTAAGAATATTTAAAAACCTAAAGCTAAGGCATAAAATTACATAAGTGAAATTAAAATATTAGTCCTTCAATTCAAATGCACAAACTATGTAGTCTATATTTCTCAATATATATTTGATATCAAAAATATGTGCTTTAAATTAGAGTCATTTTCTTTAATTTTTTATGTAATCAGAGTTGCATTTCTAAAAAAATTATTTATAGAAATAGCATCATAATGTGACAACTTCTACAACTCCACTCCTTGGTATTCCATAAGGCATTTGAAAGAATATGTCAAAAAGCAGACAAATTAAAATAAATAATAGAATTTATGCTGAGTCATTATGCAAGAAATAGTCCCTTTTTGAAGTTAAATGTACATTTACTATTATTATGTATTCTGGGTCAAATACGAGAATTTTATTTCACACCAAGGGCACCTTTCATTGATGGCCAAGATTAAAACTTACAGCAGCAATGTGTAAAGACAACTGATTTTTTTCATGAAAAAGTATTTTTGTCTGAGACATACCTACATGCATATAATGAATTGGAATAGCGGATGAATATTTGTTTGTGCTTAGGTTTCAATATCGTGTCATATTTTGAAATAAAGCAAAGCTGCTATAATGTCTTGACACATATGCACAATCTCCATGTGCTTAATCTAATTTTCAAACAACACAAAGGAATGCAAACAAACAAAACCTCATCTCAGACTATATAATATACTCTTTGAAACTAAGATGAACTATCAAGGAATTTCTGTGATCTTTCCCACAAAAATTTTAAACAAGGTATCAGAGTTGAAATATTTAAATGATGTCAGTCCTCATGCCAATGTACTATTTTAGATTTTTGTGTTCAGTATTCTGTAAACAAGAGCACATCTAGCATGTTTCACTCAGTATTATCTCTACTCCAGACTGCATCTCTCAGTCAAGGAGTATAACATATATCACATCATTATTTAGTAGGAACATATGTATACCACATTGAACTCAACAGCCTATTCTGGATATTACCTAGAATAAATTAGATATAGGGACATTATGCATCCAAAAGAAGCTTGGTTATCAAATGATATAGGTAGTAGGAAGAGATAATAAATTAATTGAAATATTTTATCAATCTCAGAAACAAGACTTCTGTCATTGATACTATGTTCATAAAACTATGCTATATAATCGGGAAGATCAAAAGTAAATGGAAAATACACATGCAATTAATGATACTAATTTTAATAGTTTCATAGAAAACACTACATCCAGGAACAGTATGTAAATAATATTCCTGAATTATTTTGCTGTGAAACTATTTTAAAACTCACGAAAAACAAAACAAAACAAAATTAATTTAATACTGTCTATGCTTGAGCATTGTGGAAAATGCTCAACAATCAACATAAATAGTACACAATAATGAACAAATTATGTTTGTGTGAAATCAAATAATAAACTGCATTTGATAAATAAGACCGAAAATCATGGCTTAAACTAACAGTAATCGTCAATGACTGACATTGTAATTAACACACTGGTGCAATTTTTGAAGATATTGACCTGATCTCTTAAGTAGAATAAATGTATCTACCAATGGCAATGCCTTCTTGGGCAGTAAAGGAGCTAAAGAAATTTCATATTTAATGGATTCCATTATTTGCTTTTCATTTTATTTTGGTTATATGGGTTTTGTTTTTACTTATCCTAAGAGAGAAAATGGAGAGTAAATATATGTATGGAAAACGGAAAATCTAGCCATATCTGGAAGAGGATAAAGTACGATTAAAGTATTGTTGAAAACCAGAAGTTAATATAAAATTTAAAATTTTAAAGATCATACCTTACTGAGAAAATATCATAGAACATTCTTTTGCTGTCTCTAGAAATGTTCAACATCCTCTAACTTTGAATCTCTCCTCTTACTCTGGTTTTTATAAGTACAAATAGATATTTGTCTTGCCATATTTCCTTGTGTGTGATGTCGAGAAACTGGTTTATAGTCTTTGGCCACTGCTCCAATATTGTACTTAATTGAGCATTTATCTTGGCAGTCAAATTACTGAAATATGCCAAGCCTTTTCATTGTAAAATTCGTGAGTTTCCTGTGGATTATACAAAGGCACAAATAAACCAGATGAATCTTGATGCCACTCTTGATTTAATATATTTCTTCCCTTTCCTGTAAACACAGTTTAAACTCTTGCAAAACATGGTATTAATTGATATTTGTCTTTTTGCTTGCAGTAGTGTTATTTTCTTCTATGTCTTTAAGTGCACAATAGGTAAGGAACACTTAAATACGTATAAACAAGTGTAAACTGGATCTTTTGAGTTAGGTCATGTGTGACAACCATTGTTTTACCTTTGAGAATGTTAATTTATCTCAGAAGTCAATGAAGATCTCATCACTCATTTTCTCATTTTCTATACTGTGATGGAAAAAAGCAGCCTCCTACCAGATCCCACATCCTCACTGTTAGACTATGAAACTCTTTTACAGTATTTTCAGAAAGCTTTCTCAATTAATTCATGTTAAATGATAATATTCTCGAATTATAATGGATTCTACTTCCCACCAGTTACAAAGACAAGAACTGTATATATTTAGCATCAATATTTTCACTGTCTTTATTGCTATTTAGTGTCTGAACACCAACATTGTCTTTTAAGAACTTTCCTTCACATCTTCTTATCCATTTACCCTCTTTCTACAAAATCAGAGATAAGTGTGGAAAACACCATACTAACAATTTTGTTTTGAATTATTCTACCTATATAAGTGTGGGTCCTTCCTGGAGGTTTGTGATTACTCATGGAGTACTTTGTGCTGAAAAACTTATTGGCATGCGACCCTGATTTTTTATATTTTGTATCAGATATAATGAATAGAAAAAAAAAAAAAACACAACAAAGCACAACTGTGGTTTGTCTTTGTTGGATTGGTATTTTTGTCCTTGGTTTCTCTTTCCTCCCAAGATATCTGGCCTGTACACCCTATGGTTGTACAGGGATTCACAGCTCAATTAGGGTGCTATACTTCTGGTAGTTAACATTTACTCCTGTTGAAGGGGGTGATATTGCATGATGTTGGGGCTGAGGCTTTTCAAAGAAGAGATAAAAGAAATTTTGGATAGTGTCACAGAACGCACCAAGAGTGTTGAGGTGGCATGCAGGCAGCCAGTCTGCCTGTATTTCTGGAGACCCGCATGGGCTCTAAACAAGCAGAATTTTTCCACCTGTGTTGAAATAGGATATAAAACCTGGATATAAGAAACTAATGTGGAAAAATAATCTGTTCATTTTACATTGCTGATTTTAATCTCTAATATCCAAAATATGAATTTCTAGGAATCAACTGCAGACTTTGGCAATAAATTAATTGTTCTTTTAGATGTTTTCTATAATTGTGGACTATATTAATTCAGGGCTTTATAAAGTGCTTTATTTGGATTTTTTTAATGTTTGGTTTTGGTCTTCATTTTTTTTTTTCTGAGAATAATTTTTGGACGTGAAACTAACTGTCCTGAAACTAACTGCTGACCTAACTGGCCTTGAAGTCATAGAAGTCTTGTCTTGGTGCAATAATTATAGATGAAGACATAAAATCTGTTAAAACATGTATAGATAATATTTCTTCTTTACACTCCATTTTATTGGAAGTGTCCGGCAGTCTCAATAAATCATGGATCTTTGGTGCCCCCCATACATAAGAAAACTCACTGAAAGTAGATTAAATTTTCTATTGTGCCTGGTGATGAATGGCCAAAAATTTATTGCACAAGATACCTAGAAACTACAAATTATAATAACAAATCTTAGAAGCAGAGTGATATTTAAAAAAATAGATTTCAATTTCAGAACAAACGCCCAAGTTAGTTCTAAAAAAATTTCTGAAGAAAATAAATGGATAAATCACAAATATATAGGTGTTACTTTATATACTCATTCACCTAAATTAGAGTAGGATATCAATGACATACTATTTTATATTTGTTATAATATACATGAAAAATATTACATGACAATTTGATTATTAATATTTTACCAACAAAATTATTCTCACATACTCTTGAGAAAAAATAGTGAATGAATTTTGATATATCACTATCATTTATGAAAATCAGTTTAGATATTTATTCTTACCATTCTTAATGTTGTCATGAACTTAAATGCATAGGTTTGGCCTTGATGGTCAAAAACCCTAGTAAAGATAGCAGAATGGGAAATGTGGCATTAATATTCATTACTATAAATTGATAATAGCAATTTCATGTACATATGTCACTTATAAATGTATACAAAAACTTTACATGTAATTCTTCAAAAGCATGCTGATTAAATGTGTTCAGATTGTATTTGAATATTCTGAATGTTTTTGGTGAAGAAAGCACTGTGGTTTCGATTAGCCATGCATATTTTTAATTCTAGAACATTGAAAACAGAAGCATGGATTCCCAAAAAAATAGCTTAAACTTGTAGATTTGAAATACTACACAAGAATAAGTTCATTATTATTATACTTAATATTCTTTCTCAAGACTACATTTACATGAACACAAGAATATATAATTCAATGAAATATGAAAACAGTATTATTTATTTAACTCCAACATTTTCTTGCTTTTATTCTCATTTTGAAAATTCATTGAAATTTAGAGATCACTAATCCATACACACAAAATCATTACAATTGGAATGCACATCTGAAACCCACCCACCCACTCCATCTTCCCTGATGTGGCATTCCCCTACACTGGGGCAACAAGCCTTCACAGGACCAAGGGCTTTTCCTCCCATTGGTGTATGATAAGACCATCCTCTGCTACATATGCAGCTAGAGCCATGGATCCATCTATGTGGACTCTTTGGATAGCGATATATTCCCTAGGAGCTCAGTGGTGTACTAGTTTGTACAAATTGTTGTTCCTCCTATGGAGCTGCAAAATCTCTCAGTTCCTTAGGTCCTTTCTCTAACTTCTCCAATGGGGACCCTGTGCTCAGTCCAATGGTTGGATGAAAACATCCCCCTCTGTACTTGGCAGGCTCTGCCTAAGAATTTTGCCACTTGCCTAAGAATTTCATGAAGTCATTGTTTTTAATAGCTAAGTAGTATTCCATTGTGTAAATATACCACATTTTCTGCATCCATTACTCTGTCGAAGGAAATCTGGGTTCTTTCCTGCTTCTTGCTATTATAAATAATGTTGCTGTGAACATAGTGGAGCATGTGTCCTTATGACTTGTTGGAGCATCATCTGGGTATATGTCCTGGAGTGGTATAGCTGGATTCTCCGGTAGTACTATGTCTAATTTTCCGAAGAAAACTGAGACTAATTTCCACAGTGGTTGTACAAGCTTGCAATCCCACCAACAATGGAGGCGTGTTCCTCTTTTCCCACATCTCCACCAGCATCTACTGTCACCTGAGTTTTGATCTTAGCCATTCTGACTTGTGTGAGGTAGAACCTTAGTCCTGATTTGATTTGCATTTCCCTAATAATTAAGGATGTTGAACATTTCTTTAGTTCCTTCTCAGCCATTTGGTACTCCTCAGTTGAGAATTCTTTGGTTAGCTCTCTACCCCATTTTAAGAGGGTTATTTGTTTCTCTGGAGTCTAACTTCTTGAGTTCTTTCTATATATTGGATATTAGTCCCCTATTGGATGTAGGATTGGTAAATACCTTTTGCCAATCTGATGGTTGGCATTTTGTCCTATTGATCGTGTTCTTTACCATCCAGAAGTTTTACAATTTTATGAAGTTACATTTGTTAATGCTTTATCTTAGAGCATAAGCCATTACTGCTCTGTTCAGAAAATTTTCCTCTGTTCCCATGGGTTTGATGAACTTCCCCACATTCTCTTCTATTAGTTTCATTATATCTTTATCTTTTTATGATTTTTATTTTCTTTTGTTTATAATCCCATAAATACATATATTAATGTAAAGGTATCAACTCCTTGTGTATTGTGTTGTTTGATCTGCTGGCATGATAAATGCACCAAATGTGTGACTCCTGTCTTAAAGTACTCTTTTCTTTTTATACTGTTAAGAATTTATTTGGAATCATTTAGTTAATTTTAAAAAAATCAATGGAACAGAGATCAGCCTGGGCGGCAGCACCACATCTCCAAGTCCTGCAAGTGGCTAGCTGGGCTTCCGGGCGGCCAGCTGGGAGAAGCCAGTGTGCTCCAGTGAATCCAGCAGGCCCCAGCGGGAGCCTTCGGGTGCCTGCTTTGGGATCTGAACAGCCTGGGCAGCAGCACCCTGTCTACAAGCAGTGCAGGAGGTAAGCTGTGCACCAGAGGCCAACTGGGAAGGGGCAGCTTGCACTGGTCAGTCCAGCACTAACAAGACCAAGTAACACCAGTGAGAACTAGATGGCAAAAGGCAAACGCAGGAACGTCACTAACAGAAATCAAGGCAATATGGCAACATCTGAACCCAATTCTCCTCTACCAACATGTCCTGGACACCACATCACACCAGTAAAACAAGATTTGGAATTAAAATCACTGGTCATGATGCTGGTACAGGAACACATGAAGGACATACTTAAAGAAATTCAGGAGAAAATGGATCAAAAGTTAGAAGCCCTTGCAAGGGAAACACAAAAATCATTGAAAGAAATCCAGGAGAATACAAAAGCCAACAAGGAGGAAATGCAAAAAACACTTAAAGAAATACAGGAGAACTTTGGTCAACAGGCTGAGGTCATGAAAGACGAAACACAAAAATCTCTTAAAGAAATACAGGAGAACTTTGGTCAACAGGCTGAGCTCATGAAAGAGGAAACACAAAAATCTCTTAAAGAATTACAGGAAAGCACAAACAATCAAGTGAAGGAGCTAAGCAAAACCATCCAGGATCTAAAATCAGAAGTAGAAACAACTAAGAAAACTCAAAGGGAGACAACTTTGGAGATAGAAAGCCTTGGGAAGAAATCAGGGGACAGAGATGCAAATATCAACAACAGAATACTAGAGGTAGAAGAAAGAATCTCAGATGCTGAAGATTCCATAGAAACCATGGACTCAACAGTTAAAGAAAATGCAAAATGCAAAAAGCTTGTAACCCAAAATATCCAGGAAATCCAGGACACAATGAGAAGACCAAACCTAAGGATTATAGGCATAGATGAGAGTGAAGATCTACAACTTAAAGGGCAAGCAAATATCTTCAATAAAATTATGGAAGAAAACTTCCCTAACCTAAAGAGAGAGATGCCCATGAATATTCAAGAAGCCTACAGAACTCCAAACAGACTAGACCAGAACAGAAATACTTCCCGTCACATAATAATCAAAACACCAAATGTTCTAAACAAAGAAAGAATACTAAAGGCAGTAAGAGAAAAAGGCCAAGTAACATATAAAGGAAGACCTATCAGAATAACAGCAGACTTTTCACCTGAGACTATGAAGGCTAGAAGGTCCTGGGCAGATCTCATGCAGACTCTAAGAGAACACAAATGCCAACCAAAACTACTATATCCAGCAAAACTCTCAATCACAATAGATGGAGAAACTAAGATATTTCATGACAAAACCAAGTTTACCAAATATCTATCCACAAACCCAGCCCTAAAAAGGATAATAGGAGAACAACACCAATACAAGGAGGGAAACTTGGAAAAAGCAAGATAGTAACCTTTCATCAAACCCAAAAGAAGTTAAGCATTGAAATTTAAAAAATAAGGTCAAAAATGATAGGAAGTAACAATCACTATTCCTTAATATCTCTTAACATCAATGGACTTAATGCCCCAATAAAAAGACACAGACTAACTGAATGGATACGTAAACAGGACCCTACATTTTGCTGCTTACAGGAAACATACCTCAGGGTCAAAGACAAACACTACCTTAGAGTAAAAGGCTGGAAGACAATTTTACAAGCAAATGGTCTCAGGAAACAAGCTGGAGTAGCCATTTTAATATCAGGTAAAATTGACTTTCAACCCAAAGTCATCAAAAGAGACCCTGAGGGACACTTCTTGCTGGTCACAGGAAAAATACAAAAAGAAGAACTGTCAATCCTGAACATCTATGCCCCAAATGCAAGGGCACCCTCTTTTGTAAAAGAAACATTATTAAAACTAAGAGCACACATTGCACCTAACCCAATAATTGTGGGTGATTTCAACACTGCACTTTCCTCAATGGAACGATCAGGAAAACAGAAACTAAACAGTGACACAATAAAACTAACTGAAGCTTTGGACCAATTAGATTTAACAGATATATATATAGAACATTCTATCCTAAAACAAAAGAATATACCTTTTCCTCAGCACCTCATGGTACCTTCTCCAAAATCGACCATATAATTGGTCACAAGACAGACCTCAACAAAAACAAGAAGATAGAACTAATCCCATGCCTCCTATCTGATCACTATGGAGTAAAAGTGGTCTTCAATAGCAAAAGAAACAACAGAAAAGCCACATATACGTGGAAACTGAACAATACTCTACTCAATGATACCTTGGTCAAGGAAGAAATAAAGAAAGAAATTAAAGACTTTTTAGAACACAATGAAAATGAAAACACAACATACCCAAATCTATGGGACACAATGAAAGCAGTGCTAAGAGGAAAACTCATAGCCCTGAGTGCCTCCAAAAAGAAAATGGAGAGAGCATACATTACCAACTTAATGACACACCTGAAAGCCCTAGAACAAAAAGAAGCTATTTCGCCCAGGAGGAGTAGAAGGCAGGAAATCATCAAACTCAGGGCTGAAATCAATCAAGTAGAAACAAAGAGAACCATACAAAAAATCAACAAAACCAGGAGCTGGTTCTTTGAGAAAATCAACAAGATAGATAAACCCTTAGCCAGACTGACCAAAGGGCACAGAGAAAGTATCCAAATTAACAAACTTAGAAATGAAAAGGGAGATATAACAACGGAAACTGAGGAAATCCAAAAAATCATCAGATCCTACTACAAGAGCCTGTACTCAACACAACTGGAGAATCTGGAGGAAATGGACAATTTCCTTGACAGATACCAAATACCAAAATTAAATCAGGACCAACTAGACCATCTAAACAGTCCCATAATGCCTAAAGAAATAGAAGGAGTCATAGAAATTCTTCCAACCAAAAAAAGCACAGGACCAAATGGCTTCAGTGCAGAATTCTACCAGACCTTCAAAGAAAAGTTAACACCAATACTCTTCAAACTATTCCACAAAATAGAAACAGAAGGAACACTACCCAATTCCTTCTACGAAGCCACAATTACGCTGATACCAAAGCCACAAAAGGATCCAACAAAGAAAGAGAACTTCAGACCAATTACCCTTATGAACATCGATGCAAAAATATTCAATAAAATTGTTGCCAACCGAATCCAAGAACACATCAAAACGATCATCCACCATGATTAAGTAGGCTTTATCCCAGGAATGCAGGGTTGGCTCAATATACGGAAATCCATCAATACAATCCACTACATAAACAAACTCAAAGAACAAAACCACATGGTCATTTCATTGGATGCTGAAAAAGCATTTGACAAAATTCAGCATCCTTTCATGCTTAAAGTCTTGGAGAGAAAAGGATTCAAGGCCCATATATAAACATAGTAAAAGCAATATACAGCAAACCGGTAGCCAGCATCAAACTAAATGGAGAGAAACTTGAAGCAATCCCACTGAAATCAGGGACCAGACAAGGCTGCCCCCTTTCTCCTTATCTTTTCAATATTGTACTTGAGGTACTTGCTCGGGCAATTCGACAACATAAGGAGGTCAAAGGGATACAAATTGGAAAGGAAGAAGTCAAACTATCATTATTTGCAGAGGACATGATCATCTACCTAAGTGACCCAAAGAACTCCACTAGAGAGCTCCTACAGCTGATAAACAACTTCAGCAAAGTGGCAGGTTATAAAATCAACTCAAGCAAATCAGTGGCCTTCCTATACTCAAAGGATAAGCAGGCTGAGAAAGAAATTAGGGAATTGACCCCCTTCACAATAGCCACAAACTGTATAAAGTATCTTGGGGTGACTCTTATAAAACATGTGAAAAGTCTGTATGACAAGAACTTCAAGACTCTGAAGAAGGAAATGGAAGAAGACCTCAAAAAATGGGAAAACCTCCCATGCTCATGGATCGGTAGAATCAATATAGTTAAAATGGCCATTTTGCCTAAAGCACTATACAGATTCAATGCAATACCCATCAAAATCCCAACTCAATTCTTCACAGAGTTAGAAAGAGCAATTATCAAATTCATCTGGAACAACAAAAAACCCAGGATAGCTAAAACTATTCTCAGCAACAAAGGAAATTCTGGGGGAATCAGTATCCCTGACCTCAAGCAATACTACAGAGCAATAGTGTTAAAAACTGCATGGTATTGGTACAGTGACAGGCAGGAGGATCAATGGAACAGGATTGAAGATCCAGAAATGAATCCACACACCTATGGCCACTTGATCCTCGACAAAGAGGCTGAAAACATCCAATGGAAAAAAGATAGCCTTTTCAACAAATGGTGCTGGTTCAACTGGAGGTCAGCATGCAGAAGAATGCGAATTGACCCATCCTTGTCTCCTTGTACTAAGCTCAAATCCAAATGGATCAAGGACCTCCACATAAAGCCAGACACTCTGAAGCTAATAGAAAAGAAACTGGGGAAGACCCTTGAGGACATCGGTACAGGGAGAAAGTTTCTGAACAGAACACCAATAGCGTATGCTCTAAGAGCAAGAATTAACAAATGGGACCTCATAAAATTACAAAGTTTCTGTAAGGCAAAGGACACCATCAAGAGGACAAATCGGCAACCAACAAATTGGGAAAAGATATTCACCAATCCTACAACAGATAGAGGGCTAATATCCAATAAATATAAAAACTCAAGAAGTTAGACTCCAGAAAACCAAACAACCCTATTAAAAAATGGGTTACAGAGTTAAACAAAGAATTCACACCTGAAGAACTTCGGATGGCGGAGAAGCATCTTAAAAAATGCTCAACTTCATTAGTCATTAGGGAATTGCAAATCAAAACAACCCTAAGATTTCATCTTACACCATTCAGAATGGCTAAGATTAAAAATTCAGGAGACAGCAGGTGTTGGAGAGGGTGTGGAGAAAGAGGAACACTCCTCCACAGCTGGTGGGGTTGCAAATTGGTACAGCCACTCTGGAAAGCAGTCTGGCAGTTCCTCCGAAAACTGGGCACCTCACTTCCAGAAGATCCTGCTATAGCACTCCTGGGCATATACCCAGAAGACTCCCCACCATGTAATAAGGATACATGTTCTACTATGTTCATAGCAGCCCTATTTATAATTGCCAGATGCTGGAAAGAACCCAGGTATCCCTCAACAGAAGAGTGGATGCAAAAAATGTGGTATATCTACACAATGGAGTACTATTCAGCCATCATTAAAAACAATGAATTCATGAAATTCTTAGGCAAATGGATGGAGCTAGAGAATATCATACTAAGTGAGGTAACCCAGACTCAAAAGGTGAATCATGGTATGCACTCTCTAATAAGTGGATATTAACCTAGAAAACTGGAATACCCAAAACATAATCCACACATCAAATGAGGTACAAGAAGAAAGGAGGAGTAGCCCCTGGTTCTGGAAAGACTCAGTGAAACAGTATTCAGCAAAACCAGAACGGGGAAGTGGGAAGGGGTGGGTGGGAGGACAGGGGAAGCGAAGGGGGCTTACGGGACTTTCGGGGAGTGGGGGGGCTAGAAAAGGGAAATCATTTGAAATGTAAATAAATTATATCGAATAAAAAAAAAGAAAAAAATCAATGGAACGATTTTGAGGCAATAAACTGAAATTTATGGTTACTGTCAATGCCGAATGATACTGTTGTGCTTTGAATGTCATATTTAAATTATCATCAATACTTTCCAGTGAGAGGATGAAGAAAATAATCTTAACATCTACTCCTTCTTAAGGAATTATTGTGAGAAACTCTGCCCAAACTAGAAGATTACATCCTAATTCTGATTTATGTTATATATATATTTTTTTCTTTAAGTAAATGTAGGTATAAAATTCACCATTTGCATAACCAATGTTAGTAATTACAATAGTATATGAGTCCATATTTTTCAATTAACCTGTTCATTAGAAAAAAGAAATTTCTTGAATTTGGATCGAAATTTATAGTCATTCTCTTAACCAGGGGGAAAGTTATCATAGGTTTCAGATTACAGTACTTTTTTATTTCATAATTCAGCTCATAAGAACAGGTTGTGAATAGGCATGGAATTGTCTTTGAATTATATCTTACGAATTGTGTTTTCTCATGTATACAGTATCACATATCAAATCACATTATCAAAGTATTATGAAATACTTTTTCATTTTTAAAATAATGCAATGGGAGACAGCCAACTATGATGGGCAACCATCTTGCTAGGTAAACTCGAAGATGGAAGGGGTAAGACATCATTCTGCTTGTTGCCAATAGGAGATGTTATAAATGTGTCATTTTACTTTATAACCAGTAATGCTTCTTTCTTGTAAGACTAAAGAACAGAAACCAAGAGATGGAGGCTCTTCTGCTTCCTGTTCTAATCTCTTTAACTATTGCTGATGAGAGACCCTTACCGGTAAAATATGAGCGCTAAAAATAAATCTCTCTCCCTCTTACTCTCTCTCTCTCTCTCTCTCTCTCTCTCTCTCTCTCTCTCTCTCTCTCTGTGTGTGTGTGTGTGTGTGTGTGTGTATGTGTGTGTGTGTATGTGTGTGTGTTTGTCTGTGCTGGGTAAAGTTTATATTATGTGTGAAAAAGCTTTTCCAATTGCATAAATGTAAGTCTCTGAACATATATTTCAGATAATGTTGTAATATATATTCAGTTCTGTATCACCACACATAATATTATCTATGTTATTATATTCTTGGGTTAAATGTGGTTAAAATGTAATATGATTTCTTTGCAACTTTAAAACATGAAAAGTCTGTTTTTAGTGTTAATCTAATGCATGTTTCTGGTAAACAGTCTTACTACCTAAGATATCAGTTACAAGTTTATACAAACACAAGTTAAATAAATTGAACTATTTTATGTGTTTGATGAAACTTACTTCGAATTTCACAATATGTTACATGTGTAGTAATTTAAAGAAGTAACAAATAGTGCCACATGTTTCCCTGGATCATGAATTTAATGAATGCTTGAGTAATGTCTTAGAATGGGACTATATGAGATAAACTTATTCAAACTTTAGTATTTAATATGCATCATGGATATATTACCATTCTTTTGTAATTCTTGGTCATGTGTACAAATTAGTTTTATATCTGGGGGTGGATGAACATATGTTACACAAAACAGAAATCATAGTTTGGCATTCTTTGTTTCACCCTAAATGCCATATTGTTTGAGAAAGTTTCTCATAACTCATGTGATCATAGGTTATTTGAGCCTCATTCTTATGGTCATTCTAATGTTTTCACCTCACATTTTCTGTAAGAACACTGAGATGCACACATCCATGCAAACACACTAGTACACACGCACAAACCCCACACACACCCACACACAGATACTTGTGTATCTGGCTTTGGCACGAGTTCAGGAGAATTGAACATTGTTTCTTGGTTTTGGATGATAAGTGCTTTACCTACATGGCCATGCCCATATATAGAATTTCACAATTTTAAAGTATTTTCCCTCCATTGACAGGACATTATTAAACTTGAACTTATGAACGCATCCAGTAATGATTTCCTGGATAATGTAGAAGTTCTTTCCTCAAAATATTATTTCTTCATTTTGCCAATTCCACTACTAGATTCATTAATTTTGATATGTACTTTCCTTATGCTGTCATTGTTGCTGTGGGGAATCTTTATTAAGGTTAATATTCTAGTTTGCAGTGTTTGTTTCCACTACCTCACATTTTTTAAATCTTTTCATTCATGAAATTAAAACAGTAATATAAAATGAATGTAAACATTTGATCAAATGAAATTTCAAAAAAACCATTCAAGACAGAAATAAGTAGTATTGTTAAATTGCTACACTGCATCTTGAAGAATACAGTGCCTGTATCAATAATTTAAAATGTTCTACCATATTCACTCTTCTAAACAAGTGATTCATCCAATAGAGTGTTACTTAACTAGTAAGCTCACTACTCACAAGAAACTCATACAAATATTATCTATTAGATTAAATAGATTCACTGTATAAAATAGATTAGAGAGGTAAAGGAAAGTGGAAAGCTTGTTCTGGTAATCTATCTGGACATTCTGTTTCAGCGTTCAGGGATACTCAACACCATCTACTTGACTTCAAATGATTTAAAAGAAATTGGAGAAAACGGATATGCAGGCATGTTCATGCATAAAGTCTTTGTGAAGAATTACAGGGAAATGGTCATGACTTAGTATATCAGGTAAGAAATTTTATTCATGTAAGAATAATGATGAGAGGCTATATAGTCAATTAATAGTTCTACAATGAAACAGAATTTAATGAATACAATGGCCAAGATCATTACACCTACCATTGCAAAGATAGAATGACATTTGCAAGTTATACAGAGTATTCAAGATTAATGTCAATATTTTTGTGTGAAATGTCCATAGAAATGCAAAGAGGCCTCGACTCTTCAATGTGTGAGGGGTTGCCTCTGTTTCTCAGGAATTGAGTGGAATATTTATGCACTAGGGTCCATGGAATCTAACATGAAAAACATATTCTGTGTGTCTCTCTAGGGAGACACTCCAGGACAACTCTATGGTTCCATGCATATTGTATTTTTTACATTGTGCTACATTAAGGACACATTAACAAAAGTGAACTTTACACAATGCCTGTGACTCACTTTCATGAATCAAAATTGTTGAAAATATTCTTAGGAACTTGTGATATCAAAGGGCCATGCAATATTATTTAAGCAAATAAGGAATAAACCATTTCAAATCTTTTACAATAATAATAATGAAAAATGTAATATAAGAAATTAGATCAATGTTACTTTGGGCCACTATTTCCATAATATCAACTTATGAATAGTGGGAATGAAAAGGCAAAACCTTATTAGAAACCCTGATTTAATATATTTGATAAATAGTCAAATATAGCTATGGAATACTCTCTATGAAAATAAAAAAAATATGAAATAACCTAAAGACCGTTGCATTTAACATTTTAGATTAAATAAAATAATAGCAATTAAGTAATTTTGCATAAGTTTACTCCTGTATATTGTAAAATTAGTTATCATTGACAGGAAAATTGGAAAATAAATAAAAATAAATGACTGATGATTATATTGGTTTCAGTTTTACCATAAGAACTTAGCACAAATTCAAGTTGCAAGGAGTCTGAAAGATATCCTTCATTTTCTACCAGTATGTGCAATTTCTGTCAATGGAGTCCGTTGATACCTCAATGATGAAATAAGCAGTACTGTGTCTTGAGGGTATAGATTAGATATTGATATTTTAATTTACTTTGTTTTTAATTGTGATAGCACATTCATACATAAAAATGAGTATGCAAATAATTAGTGCTAAAAGTTCAATTTTAGAAAGAGTGAGTGTGAAATATAATTTTGGACATTCCCATTCTCGTACAAGCAATAGACTTAGGATGAATTAAAATTATTCCCTAGGTTGTAGATCTCAATAATTTATGACACAGTCTTGTACATTATTAATATCAATATAAGCACTTTGGTAATTGAACAGAATATGCAACAGTGCATTTTCTGAGGTAGTGACTAACAGTTTGAGGAACCATTCATGTTCATGAAGTGACAAACAAACCTTGTGACAGGAAATTATGTGCTTGATATATCCATGATATTATATCATAAATTTCACTCTGAAAAGATTAGGTTCTTTTACACTTATGCACAGCTAATTACACATTGAAGAAAGTGGTTGCTCCCTCTGTTCTGACCAGATAGCACTTGGGTGATATTTTCAGAGTCCAGGCAGTGAGTAACTTGCCCTACTATACAGAGTGCTATCTATATGCCATCTTGAGTCACATAAAAACATAAACATGCAAATACCTTCAAATTCTCTATGTGTCTCAGATAATACCCTTTGATTAGGATTAAGACAGTAGGCATGGTGATAAACTTTTATTTTTTACCACATAAAATTTTGTAGAATTTTATTCTGGTAAGATAAAATTATATGTGGAATTAAAACTGAATACGAATGTATAATATTTCCTTACGTTTAGAAGACATGGTGAATGTGAAAAGCACACATTTGCAGCAGAAAAACCTAAAATTTCAACTTTCAAAGATATTGCATGTAAGTATTTAATATTTAAACATTGATTTGATTCAAATTTTACAATGGATATAACTTCTTGCCTTGATTATGTCCTTTTTAAAAACCAATCAAATAGGTAAAGAAAGTAACAAGGAATTACAGATTACTTTTCTTTTATTATTATTTTTCATTATGTCAGCTATTTACAGTGGCAAAGAATACATAGCTAAGGATCCAAAAGACACTGTCACTGGTTTCTGGTCCTGGCCTGAACCACAACTCCATATTCCCAGCATACTCACCCACAAATATATATTCGGATATATGGTCAAAGGTACGTATAATTTTCAAAACCTACTACTGATAACCAAACAATAAGAAGTACACTTCATATCTTTTACAAACTCCAAAATTGTGTAAAGAACTAAGGAATAATTATTTACAGTCTCATCACTCATCAGATCACACAAGCATTTTTAAACTTGACATTTTATGAACAAATATTTTAATTCAGAAATATTTTTTTTTCTGAACAGAAGTGTAAACTGGAAAATTATGTAAATGTTTGCTAGGTTTATATTAAGTATATTTGAAATCAAGTTTTTTTTTCTAATAGGGTTTTGCTAGTTGGGAAAAATATTATAATTAATGAATGGATATGAATATAGAACGAGTTTTGACAGATGGTGCTAACAAAGCAAAAGTCATTCAAAAAGGTTTATCTCTGTGATAAACACCATGATGAAAAGCATCAAAAAGTTTTATAAAGTGTTACATATAAATTTTAGCTATTATTAACTGGAAATTTAGTTTAACACATACATAAATAAAGAATACTATTTATGTCTTAGCTTTATAAATTGAGATACTTAATTTAAGAGTCAAAATCCTGTCTTTAGTTTTTTCAGGTTTATAGATCATACAGTTTGTAGTTCAAGGAGGAACAACATAGGTTTGATCCTCTCTTTTCACAGTACATTATTACATCTGCTCTGTGTTAAGATGTATCTTTATCTTTTACTGGATGGAAAATGCTGTGGCCATAGTGATGAATTCCTCACATTAGCATATTTAAAGTTATACTACTTAGAACTCAAACTCAAAAAAGTTTCCAGGCAGTTGGAATTTCAACTACATTCAAAAAGGGACATACATTGCAGATAGAGTTATCTTCAATACCTGTTTATCTCCTGTTTTATGAACTATAAAACAACCTGACAATTTACATTCAGTGAGAATTCCATGTCTTTGGTACAAGTAAATTCTTTGTGGCATATAATGAAAAACACATAGATGAAATTAAAACAAATGTTTCTCCTTAGAGGGAGGGACCCTAGATGAAATGCCCCACAGTGGGGAGAGCAAACTCATAAAGCCCACCTCAAGTAGAAAGACGGGGCATTAGACTCAGGGCCTGAGCAGCTAGGCTAGCCTTGTGTGCACCAACCCGGTTGGGAGTTCTGCTGCCCAGATCAGCCTGGGCGGCAGCACCACATCTCCAAATCCTGCAAGTGGCTAGCTGGGTTTCCGGGCGGCCAGCTGGGAGAAGTCAGTGTGCTCCAGTGTATCCAGCGGGCCCCAGCGGGAGCCTTTGGGTGCCTCCTTTGGGATCTGAACAGCCTGGGCAGCAGCACCCTGTCTACAAGCAGTGCAGGAGGTAAGCTGAGCACCAGAGGCCAACTGGGAAGGGGCAGCTTGCACTGGTGAGTCCAGCACTGACAAGACAAACTAACACCAGTGAGAACTAGATGGCAAAAGGCTAACGCAGGAACGTCACTAACAGAAATCAAGGCAATATGGCAACATCTGAACCCAATTCTCCTCTACCAACATGTCCTGGATACCCCATCACACCAGTAAAACAAGATTTGGATTTAAAATCACTGGTCATGATGCTGGTACAGGAACACATGAAGGACATACTTAAAGAAATTCAGGAGAAAATGGATCAAAAGTTAGAAGCCCTTGCAAGGGAAACACAAAAGTCATTGAAAGAAATCCAGGAGAATACAAAAGCCAACAAGGAGGAAATGCAAAAAACACTTAAAGAAATACAGGAGAACTTTGGTCAACAGGCTGAGGTCATGAAAGACGAAACACAAAAATCTCTTAAAGAAATACAGGAGAACTTTGGTCAACAGGCTGAGCTCATGAAAGAGGAAACACAAAAATCTCTTAAAGAATTACAGGAAAACACAAACATGCAAGTGAAGGAGCTAAGCAAAACCATCCAGGATCTAAAATCAGAAGTAGAAACAACTAAGAAAACTCAAAGGGAGACAACTTTGGAGATAGAAAGCCTTGGGAAGAAATCAGGGGACAGAGATGCAAATATCAACAACAGGATACAAGAGATAGAGGAAAGAATCTCAGATGCTGAAGATTCCATAGAAACCATGGACTCAACAGTTAAAGAAAATGCAAAATGCAAAAAGCTTGTAACCCAAAATATCCAGGAAATCCAGGACACAATGAGAAGACCAAACCTAAGGATTATAGGCATAGATGAGAGTGAAGATTTACAACTTAAAGAGCCAGCAAATATCTTCAATAAAATTATGGAAGAAAACTTCCCTAATCTAAAGAGAGAGATGCCCATGAATATACAAGAACCCTACAGAACTCCAAACAGACTGGACCAGAACAGAAATACTTCCCGTCACATAATAATCAAAACACCAAATGTTCTAAACAAAGAAAGAATACTAAAGGCAGTAAGAGAAAAAGGCCAAGTAACATATAAAGGAAGACCTATCAGAATCACAGCAGACTTTTCACCTGAGACTATGAAGGCTAGAAGGTCCTGGGCAGATCTCATGCAGACTCTAAGAGAACACAAATGCCAACCAAAACTACTATATCCAGCAAAACTCTCAATCACCATAGATGGAGAAACTAAGATATTTCATGACAAAACCAAGTTTACCCAATATCTATCCACAAACCCAGCCCTAAAAAGGATAATAGGAGGACAACACCAATACAAGGAGGGAAACTTCACCCAAGAAAAAGCAAGATAGTAACCTTTCATCAAACCCAAAAGAAGTTAAGCATTCAAATTTAAAAAATAACGTCAAAAATGATAGGAAGTAACAATCACTATTCCCTAATATCTCTTAACATCAATGGATTTAATGCCCCAATAAAAAGACACAGACTAACTGAATGGATACGTAAACAGGACCCTACATTTTGCTGCTTACAGGAAACACACCTCAGGGTCAAAGACAAACACTACCTTAGAGTAAAAGGCTGGAAGGCAATTTTACAAGCAGATGGTCTCAGGAAACAAGCTGGAGTAGCCATTTTAATATCAGATAAAATTGACTTTCAGCCCAAAGTCATCAAAAGAGACCCTGAGGGACACTTCTTGCTGGTCAAAGGAAAAATACAAAAAGAAGAACTGTCAATCCTGAACATCTATGCCCCAAATGCAAGGGCACCCTCTTTCGTAAAAGAAACTTTATTAAAACTAAAAGCACACATTGCACCTAACACAATAATTGTGGGTGACTTCAACACTGCACTTTCCTCAATGGACCGATCAGGAAAACAGAAACTAAACCGGGACACAATGAAACTAATTGAAGCTTTGGACCAATTAGATTTAACAGATATATATAGAACATTCTATCCTAAAACAAAAAAATATACCTTTTTCTCAGCACCTCATGGTACCTTCTCCAAAATAGACCATATAATTGGTCACAAGACAGACCTCAACAAATATAAGAAGATAGAACTAATCCCATGCCTCCTATCTGATCACTATGGAGTAAAGGTGGTCTTCAATAGCAACAGAAACAACAGAAAACCCACATACACGTGGAAACTCAATGATACCTTGGTCAAGGAAGAAATAAAGAAAGAAATTAAAGACTTTTTAGAACACAATGAAAATGAAAACACAACATACCCAAATCTATGGGACACAATGAAAGCAGTGCTAAGCGGAAAACTCATAGCCCTGAGTGCCTCCAAAAAGAAAATGGAGAGAGCATACATTACCAGCTTAATGACACACCTGAAAGCCCTAGAACAAAAAGAAGCTATTTCGCCCAGGAGGAGTAGAAGGCAGGAAATCATCAAACTCAAGGCCGAAATCAATCAAGTAGAAACAAAGAGAACCATACAAAAAATCAACAAAACCAGGAGCTGGTTCTTTGAGAAAATCAACAAGATAGATAAACCCTTAGCCAGACTGACCAAAGGGCACAGAGAAAGTATCCAAATTAACAAACTTAGAAATGAAAAGGGAGATATAACAACGGAAACTGAGGAAATCCAAAAAATCATCAGATCCTACTACAAGAGCCTGTACTCAACACAACTGGAGAATTTGGAGGAAATGGACAATATCCTTGACAGATACCAAATACCAAAATTAAATCAGGACCAACTAGACCATCTAAACAGTCCCATAATGCCTAAAGAAATAGAAGGAGTCATAGAAAGTCTTCCAACCAAAAAAAGCACAGGACCAGATGGCTTCAGTGCAGAATTCTACCAGACCTTCAAAGAAAAGTTAACACCAATACTCTTCAAACTATTCCACAAAATAGAAACAGAAGGAACACTACCCAATTCCTTCTACGAAGCCACAATTACGCTGATACCAAAGCCACAAAAAGATCCAACAAAGAAAGAGAACTTCAGACCAATTTCCCTTATGAACATTGATGCAAAAATACTCAATAAAATTCTTGCCAACCGAATCCAAGAACACATGAAAACGATCATCCACCATGATCAAGTAGGCTTTATCCCAGGAATGCAGGGTTGGTTCAATATACGGAAATCCATCAATACAATCCACTACATAAACAAACTCAAATAACAAAACCACATGGTCATTTCATTGGATGCTGAAAAAGCATTTGACAAAATTCAGCATCCCTTCATGCTTAAAGTCTTGGAGAGAACAGGAATTCAAGGCCCATACCTAAACATAGTAAAAGCAATATACAGCAAACCGGTAGCCAGCATCAAACTAAATGGAGAGAAACTTGAAGCAATCCCACTGAAATCAGGGACCAGACAAGGCTGCCCCCTTTCTCCTTATCTTTTCAATATTGTACTTGAGGTACTAGCTCGGGCAATTCGACAACATAAGGAGGTCAAAGGGATACAAATTGGAAAGGAAGAAGTCAAACTATCATTATTTGCAGACGACATGATCGTCTACCTAAGTGACCCAAAGAACTCCACTAGAGAGCTCCTACAGCTGATAAACAACTTCAGCAAAGTGGCAGGTTATAAAATCAACTCAAGCAAATCAGTGGCCTTCCTATACTCAAAGGATAAGCAGGCTGAGAAAGAAATTAGGGAAATGACCCCCTTCACAATAGCCACAAACAGTATAAAGTATCTTGGGGTGACTCTTACCAAACATGTGAAAGATCTGTATGACAAGAACTTCAAGACTCTGAAGAAGGAAATGGAAGAAGACCTCAAAAAAATGGGAAAACCTCCCATGCTCATGGATCGGTAGAATCAATATAGTTAAAATGGCCATTTTGCCTAAAGCACTATACAGATTCAATGCAATACCCATCAAAATCCCAACTCAATTCTTCACAGAGTTATAAAGAGCAATTATCAAATTCATATGGAACAACAAAAAACCCAGGATAGCTAAAACTATTCTCAGCAACAAAAGAAAATCTGGGGGAATCAGTATCCCTGACCTCAAGCAATACTACAGAGCAATAGTGTTAAAAACTGAATGGTATTGGTACAGTGACAGACAGGAGGATCAATGGAACAGGATTGAAGATCCAGAAATGAACCCACACACCTATGGCCACTTGATCCTCGACAAAGAGGCTGAAAACATCCAATGGAAAAAAGATAGCCTTTTCAACAAATGGTGCTGGTTCAACTGGAGGTCAGCATGCAGAAGAATGCAAATTGATCCATCCTTGTCTCCTTGTACTAAGCTCAAATCCAAATGGATCAAGGACCTCCACATAAAGCCAGACACTCTGAAGCTAATAGAAAAGAAACTGGGGAAGACCCTTGAGGACATCGGTACAGGGAGAAAGTTTCTGAACAGAACACCAATAGCGTATGCTCTAAGAGCAAGAATTGACAAATGGGACCTCATAAAATTACAAAGTTTCTGTAAGGCAAAGGACACCATCAAGAGGACAAATCGGCAACCAACAAATTGGGAAAAGATCTTCACCAATCCTACATCAGATAGAGGGCTAATATCCAATATATATAAAGAACTCAAGAAGTTAGACTCCAGACAACCAAACAACCCTATTAAAAAATGGGGTACAGAGGTAAACAAAGAATTCTCACCTGAAGAACTTCAGATGGCGGAGAAGCATCTTAAAAAATGCTCAACTTCATTAGTCATTAGGGAAATGCAAATCAAAACAACGCTAAGATTTCATCTTACACCAGTCAGAATGGCTAAGATTAAAAATTCAGGAGACAGCAGGTGTTGGAGAGGGAGTGGAGAAAGAGGAACACTCCTCCACTGCTGGTGGGGTTGCAAATTGGTACAACCACTCTGGAAATCAGTCTGGCGGTTCCTCCGAAAACTGGGCACCTCACTTCCAGAAGATCTTGCTATACCACTCCTGGGCATATACCAAGAAGACTCCCCACCATGTAATAAGGATACATGTTCTACTATGTTCATAGCAGCCCTATTTATAATTGCCAGATGCTGGAAAAAACCCAGGTATCCCTCAACAGAAGAGTGGATGCAAAAAATGTGGTATATCTACACAATGGAGTACTATTCAGCCATTAGAAACAATGAATTCATGAAATTCTTAGGCAAATGGATGGAGCTAGAGAATATCATACTAAGTGAGGTAACCCAGACTCAAAAGGTGAATCATGGTATGCACTCACTAATAAGTGGATATTAACCTAGAAAACTGGAATACCCAAAACATAATCTACACATCAAATGAGGTACAAGAAGAAAGGAGGAGTGGCCCCTGGTTCTGGAAAGACTCAGTGAAACAGTATTCAGCAAAACCAGAACGAGGAAGTGGGAAGGGGTGGATGGGAGGACAGGGGAAGAGAAGGGGGCTTACGGGACTTTCGGGGAGTGGGGGAGCTAGTAAAGGGGAAATCATTTGAAATGTAAATAAATTATATCAAAAAAAAGAAAGATGGGGCATCAAGTAGAGGGATAGAATTACCATCCCCTAGTCAAAACTCTTACCAACGTGCATGAGTAAAAGTATATCCAGTGAGTCGGGCCCAAATTGTAATTCAGCTCAGGGGGTGGCTCCAAGGCCTGACACTATTACTAAGGCTGTGGAGTGCTCACAAAAAGAGACCTATCATGACAAAACTCTGAAAGATCCAACAAGTAGCAGAAACAGTAAGATATAGATATCTACACCCAACCAATAGACAGAAGCGGCTGACCCCTATGGTTGAATTAGGGAAAGGGTGAAAGAAGCTGAGGAGGGTGGCCTGGTGCGAAGATCACCAGTCTCCACTAACTTGGAACCCCTAGCGTCTCTCAGACAGGCAGCATACACTAGTTAATATGAGGCCCCCCACCACATACAGCAGAGGACTGCCTGATCTGAGTTCAGTCAGAGAAGTTGCATCTAACCATCTCAAGACATGGGGCCTGGGAAGCACTGAGGTCTGGTAGGGAAGGAGTGGGCTTGAAACATCTTCTTGGAGACAGGGCAGGAGGATTTGTGGGATGTGGGACAGCTGGATGGTAGACCAGGAAAGAATAAAGACTGGACTGTGAATATATATATAATAAACAAAAAAGACAAAAAATGAATGTTTCAAATGTTTGTCCTTTATGATCAAATCTTAAAAAATATAGTTTTCTAAATACTTGTTGTGTATGACATTCAGTTATTCCTCTGCAATTTTTCCATTAATTCAATTATAAGAAATTTAATGGTTGACTAGACAGAAATTTTATTACAAGGGTATTAGTGGCCATATTTTTCTATATCAAATCCCTGAGAATTTTTTCTGTGTCCAGCATTGGATAGATCTGATATGCGGTTATCTTAAGTATATTTCAGCCTAATGGGTGTTCATAGTCTTAAAAAAAGTGGGGGAAATGGTCATGAAGCCACCTTCACATTCAAATATGCAGGTTTTATTATCAATTTGGATGTTTTGAAACATTATAACTTCCATATACTTATTAATAATTCTATAAGGAAAATTACAACTCTTAACTTATATAATTTCTGTTACCGTTGAGTAAATGTGGATAACATGACATTTTCTCTACTGCATGTTTAATACAGGGAAATTCTCATGATTCTGGCATTTGAAAACAAGTAGTAAAATAATGTTATGGACTTTAGAGTATCAAGAATAATTATTAGTTAATCAGTTATGAATGACATTTTGAGATAAGACAACCTAATTCAAAGTGCAGAATCCAAGCTTTGAATTATGCTTTGTTTTTTCACATATGCATGTTGTTTGACATGCATCTAGAATTATTATTAATTATATATCAAATACTACTATGCTCTTTTTCATTTAGTATACTCATAAGGAAAAAAGACAAATAAGGCTGACTGTAGGATTGTGTAAATATATCTGAATTTCCAAAAAAAATCTATTTCCCCTTAGAGTATAAGAAACTGTGTGCACTT